>NW_017728886.1:95086360-95090993 GCF_001723895.1 Crocodylus porosus
CTAGGCTCTGTTTCTAGCAGGTAGCATCCAACCACTCCCTGCCTCCCACCACAGGCCTCCCAGCATGGCCCTCAGCTCCTGCAGTGGCTGCCTGAGTGGTGCAGCCATGGCTTCCCTTTAGCCCACTCACACTGGCTGCCATGTGTGTGTATCCGCGTGATATTTTGTCGTTACATCCCTGTCGCAGAGTTCTCAGGTGCCCAGAAACAGCTCGGGAGAGACCCCTAGTGGCAGGAAGGGGGAAGCTCAGCTGCCAGTCACCAGGACTGTGCAGGTTCTGGTTGCTAGGGCAACCAGGGAGACCTAGAGACAGGAAAGGGCAGAGTTTAGCCCTTCTTAAGCCCAGGCAGGAGGCCAGGAGGGCAGTTTCCCTCCAGTGGCTGAGGGGGAAGGAACTCGGCCAGCACAAAGGGGAGAACTCTGACAGTGGGAACATCCCCTGATTCCTGCTGGGGGGGTTGGTGTGCTCTTGCTCTCTGGTAGGGATGGATTCTTATTTTGACCAGGACAGTCTAGCTTTTATGTTGTAGCCCGGGGGCTTTGTGTTCTTGTGTTTGTTTTGACCAGAGGACCGGGTGAGGCTATTAGGGGTTGGAGGAGGCCTCATAAGGACTCCACAGTAGCATGGGGGTTCCTGGCACCAAAGAAGGCACAGCATAGTTTGGGGTGCATTGGCCCCAGCCCCAGAGTTAGGGGGCAGTGAGGATCCCCGACTGAAGGAGGCAGCAAGGAGCCCTGGAGCTGGCACTGGCGAGACGTCCCAGAACGGGCAGTGCAGGACAAGCTAGAGGGTGCCGGTAAGGGCACGGGTGGTGAGATGAGCTAAAGGGCACCGGTGAGGGTGCAGGCTGAGGGACAAGTCAGAGAGCGTCCATGTGGCACAGAGAGTAGGACAGTCCTGAATAACACCAGATACATCTGTGAGGCTTGGGCTGCGGTGTAAAGGGAGGAAAGGAGTCGCAGATAGTGCCTCAGGCACCGAGACAAAAAATAGGCAGCCTCCCACTTGATTAAGATCTTCCAACCAAGCAAATAACACAAGGCATGGCAGCCAAGAAGGCGGGTGGTTGGCCCTTGATCAGTGTTGTGGGATCACTAATAGACAGCCCTGAAGAGGCACAATTGTCACAATCCCTTTTCTATAAATTTTGTTTTGTTACCAATGGAAATATTTTTGGTGGTCTATTAGTGTGAGGCAGAATTGATGTTTAGTGATAAAAAATCAATGTACTGAAGAGCAATTGAAGTTTGAAATTTCAGTCCTGATTTGCATAAATGTTACATTTTTAAAAGGGTATCTCCCCCCAGTCCTCACCTTTGGAATATCTGTTTAATTTGTCTGTATAAAAATGCTCTATTATTCTTCATCCCCCCCAACTTATATATTTAATGTATGAAAATTTAGGGCAATGTTTTGAGACTAATTTGTGGTGGCAATGAAACATGGTGCACAAAAGCAGTTGCGTCAGTGTCCCCACAGATATGACCATATTCAAACAATAAGGAACTTGCACATACCACATATAAAGAAACAACACTACTGCATGTAATATCTATTTTGCAAAAAGCACCATCAGCAAAGAGGATAACTTCTGTCAGTTTGGTTTACAGCACAGATGATCTGGGAATATAGGTTGTGTGTATGATGTTCTGAAACTCTATCCATCTGTGGAAACTTCATATTTGAGAAATGGTAACTTTTAATGGGTTTAGTCATAATCTTCCTCCTTTAAGGGAAGATGGTGTGCCCACTAATCCAAACTTCAGCTAGGGTGGAGAAATAAGTGAGGCCATCCCCTTGCCTTAAGTACCACTAGCAGTTAAAATGGAAATTTCCAAACTTCCTGAAGTCACAAAATCCTTTCATCTCACTTTTGGTGCAGAACCCCTACCTCTAGCTTAAAGACTGGCATGGGTCCAAGTGATGTAGCCTGGTGAAGGTATTACACCAATGCCTGGCACATGCTGGCATTACCTCCAATCTCTTTGAGGAATCCCTGATGATCTCTCATGGAATCCTGGGGCTCCATGGAGTAGACTTTGAAAAGAGTTAAAGGAACCCAGCGAAATTTAAGTGTTGTCTGAAGACGGAGGGCATTGGATGGTGGGGGTAAACAGCCATTTTAAGAGACTTGTGGGGTCTTCCTTTCTGCTTTTATCTGTAGTTTTGAAAATGGATTTTATTTTTGACAATTCAAAATAGATTCGGGGTTGGATGCCGAATCAGGCCGAATCTCCTCCGAATCAAATCACACAGCCCTAGTTTGTATTTGTTGCTAGTTCATATTTGCTGGTGTGTATAACAGTATACACATACGATATGGCCTCTTCCATGGCTCATCATGATTAGATAGAAAGACGAGGGAAGCAAAGTACAATCGCACAACTGTACTGCCCTTCTTGATTTTGAAGTAGGATTGGTGTTAAAAGCTATTGACTGTTTTGTGATGGAAATGATACATGCTCAAGAGGCTTAGCTTATTCTGTAACAACATGAAAAGGCAGTATCTATACATCTGTCTCTTCCCTGCCCACCTCCCCAGTTCTGTAACACTTTCCTTTCTTTTCCCTTTATTCCCTTTTTAAACAATGACATGTGCTCCTTCCCCTTTCTCAGCCACTCAGTTGTAGTGGAATTAAATGTCCTTTTGAGCCTTGGTAACAGCTTTGAGCTGCTCACAAAGTTGTAAGATGCACACATGTAATTGTAATTCAAAATTTAAGTAATTGAGAGTGTTTCAGATCTCCCTGCCTTAAGGACATCTCTTGGACATCTAAAAAGTAGAACTTTAAATGTCATAAACTGCAGGAAGCCATATTTGTGCAATGCACTGGACAGACTAATAGATTCATCATGCTCTCCAGAGATCTTAGAATCCAAAATCTAATATCTGAATACTGAATACATTAAAATATTGACTATTTATACCTGATGAGACTCTGATGTGGTTGTTTTTAAGACCTTTAAAAAGAATTAGATGAAAGATACAAGAGCTTGTATACTAGTTGGGAAACATTATGCATGGATATGAGCTAATTTGTAAGCATTAGAGTTAGATTTCGCCGGCTCTTTGTTTTCTTAAATGTAGGGAAAACTGCTATTGACATTGTTAATGGGATTATGCAAGGATTTAATTTAAATATATCATATTTAATCCTGTTGCTCTCCAGTTATTAAGCAGCAAGAGGATCTGCATTCAGTTGTTTCTGAGTCCTAGTTAACTTCTTTATATTGTCTCTCTTTAAAAGTGCAACCATTGAATACTGAGGTCCCTCTGGAGCAGAAAAGCTATAGGCTACACTTCAGCTTGCTATGACAGGGAGTATAGTATCTGAAAAAAATCTTTAAAAGGCACATCTAAGTAAAATTAAACGTCATCCAAGCCTTCACAATGTTAAGTAGGAAAGGATTACAGAAGAATGAGGATTGGAGAGAGGAAAAAACCTTCAATCTTCTAACCCTACAAAAAATATACAACCTTTAACAACTTGAGTTTTCATGAGGATAAATAGTAATGAATGTACTTATTTACCAAATATGCCCACCTGGTGTTAACTTGTAGTGCCTCTTGAAATGAGTGCAAGCTCACATAAAGATCTGGATTCCTGAGGAAAGCAAAATACATGATGCCAAAATATAGGGTATCTGCATTTTGCTTATTTTCAGCAACAGAAGCGGTTGAGAGACATGCTAGAGGCTGTAATCCAGAAGGGTAAACTACCACTTACTCAGTATTAATTAAAAAACTTCAGAACACAAAGAGTGCTAGACACTTAAAAAGGAAAACTTTAATTGGATTAACCACTGAGCAAATTTCACGTTTATGTGCCTTTCTTAAATAAAAAAAAAAGTGGGGAGGATTTAAGTGACAAGAATTCACTTGAAACTGAGAGAGAAGCAAGGAAAAGAATGCATCTCTTTCTCATGAATATAGGCAAAATTTGACTAAAAGGATATTTTCATTTGACTGGATCAGTAGAAAATAATGTGCAGTAGCTCTAGACAATATGGAGTTAATGCTTCTGGTTTCATCCACTTACTCCTTTTAAGTAATAAATCTGGAGAAGTAAACATTTGCTTAGGTATCTGGCATGAGTTTCAGTCCTTGGTAGTAGTAATGGGATCAAACTGCAGCATGTTTATTTGGATCCACACTTGCAACAGCCCAGTCTCAGGATGCTTGGATCTCTTATTGTGGTTCCCCCAGTGAGGAAGATAAGACCACTTGCAAAACCTTTTTTGTCTCTTTCTCTTTTCCAAAACCTAGTCAGAAGAAATATCTTTGCATATACCTATCTTTTGTGGCTCATTTCACAAGCAAGAAAAGTATCTTAAGTTATGATACAGCATTAAGGTCACTTGGCAGTGCAGACACTTGGATCGGTCAATAGCTGGCATGACTGGAGTACTGTCATGGATGGGTATAATGTGTTCAGGAAAGACAAGCATGGGAGAACAGGAGGAGTTATTTAAAAGAGCTGTATGATTGCTTAGAGCTCCAGTATGAAGTGGGAGATAGACCTATTGAAAGTCTCTGTGTCGGGGTCAGAGGCGGGCATAACAAGGGTGATGTTGTGGTTGGGGACTGAAGTAACTAGATGAGGCTTTCTTCAAACAGCTAGCAGAAGTTTC
>NW_017728886.1:95096474-95123998 GCF_001723895.1 Crocodylus porosus
TTTATCTGCATCTCCTCCAGCATTGTATATGCTATAACTTGCTTACAGTGCCCATCTCCTATTTACATTGGACAAATGGGGTGATTTCTACATTTAAGAAGGAATGCATACTGAACTGACATCAAAACCAGAAAGACAGACAAGCCTACAGACAGCACACTTTAACTTCCCTGGACATAGCAGCATCAACCTCAGGGTGGCTTGTCTTAGATAGTAAGGCTTTAAAGAGGAATTTGAAAGGGAAACTGCAGAACAAGAAATCATCCACAGGCAATTTTGTGTTATGTATGGTCTAAATTAAGACTACAGATACTTAACCCATTACTTAAATTAGTTTCTATAATCCCTCTGTTCCTCAGTAGGCTAATTGTTTTGTTTTTCTCTCTCCTACCTACCTTGACTCTCACCAGTACCCCTTCCTTTTATTCTTCCTCTCTTCCCTACCTTTTGTACTTTCTATTTAGAACCTCTTGCTTCCTGCAGTCCTTTCACAGCATCTGATGAAGGAAGCCTGCTGCTTAGGAAAGCTCATGCTATACATTGCTTAGTTAGTCTCTAATGGTACAAATCTACCCTGCCTTCTGCCTGACACCAGACTAACTCAGCTCCCTCCCTCCCTATTAGTTTTATTAATCACAGTATTGCAGGGGCAGCTCCTATTCCCTTGGTTGTCAGTGTTGTGTTGTGTTCTACCAAGTTTTTAATATTTACTGTTCAGATCTATTTCAGATATGAACAATAGGCCTCTGTTTCCTAAATTACCCTTGACCTCTGCAACTCACATCTTCCACATACATTTCTTTGTGTTAGCCCTCTGTGCATCTCATCTCCCCAAACTGCAGTAATATGTTTTATGCTACCAGAAGTTTGCAAAGTTCATCTAGACCAGACAGTGCAGCTTTTTTCAGATGAATAGTATAATTTCTGAAAAATGGAGTTTTTGATCTATTGAAACTAATCACGAAGAGCTAGCTCCTATCCAGACACTAAGCATATAAGGGCCTTGTTACATGTTGCACTTCGAACTGCTCAAATGTTGGAGCTGCTCAAGTGGTAGTGCTAGTTCAAGTTTGGAGCAGTTGAATCTTAAGCAGTGGTACCTTAAGGCAACCTCCTATGACTGTCCCCCACATGCACAGCTGTGAGTTGCCACTAGGGGTCTGGCAAATAGAGGTCAGATTTGGAGGTATAGCTGTGACTTGCTACTGCAGGGCCGGTGAGTCAGAACAAGTTTCTATCTTTACTTTATGTGGGGGTTAGTGAGAGAGAGATTAGAGGGGGAGATGGGTGGGAACATGAAGCTGGGAGGTCGAGAGTTAATGGGATGATGAGATGGGGTGGGTTATGAAATGGAAGGTAGAAAGGAAATGGGGGTGAAGAAAGGATGGTAAAATGAAAGAAGTCAGGCACTGAAGGATAAAATTTTAAAGAAGTTGTATGTATGTATATGTACCAGAGATGGTACATATATATATATGAAGAAAATTTGTAGGAAAGCATGCTTTAATTAGTTGGGATTGGGGTATGTGGGGTGCTGTTCATGCTTCCCAGGGTGGCTGGGAGTGGGGAGCTTGAGGGAAGGCATTTTTAGAGGAGCTACTGCCCCTGCTTCAGGAAGGAAGCCTCAGCTCATGGGGACCCAATCCAGGCCCCTACCTTTGTTCCCCACTACCACCATCCCAGGCCCCACTCCTGGATTCATCAGTGCCCTGTGACCTGGTTAGCTGGCATGTGCTATACAAGCTGTTTGCACAGGGGAGGGAAGGTTGCAATCCATAGGGTGGGAGGGGGAGTTGGCTTAGTCCCAGAACTGCCCTCTGGGCAGAAGAATTCAGGGGGGTGCGAACTTTGTCCACAGAAAACAGGAGGGTGGGAGAAGGGACACTGCATTATGGGATGCTAGAGGACTGAAAGTTGGGTAGCTCATCAGTGAGGAGTGGCCGCACATTTAATGGAACACGAGCTGAGTAACAGATCAGAGAGAAAGCTGCCATGGTGCGGCATAACTTTAAGCTGTTTAAAGTGTGCTTGAAACTAGATTCAGATGTTACTGTGTGCTCAGTCCGGGGGTTAAGAGCTCCAGGAACAAATTAAAATTAATGTGTAACAAACTGCTAACTATGATCCTATTTCTGTCCATGAAAATCCATGAAGGCATCTGCTTCTGCAATGGTCTAGTCCTAACCTGGTATAGCTTGTCTCTTGCACCTATTCAGCTCTGAAGGTATCAAAGAGCCATGATTTTTCTGTTTGCTTTCAGATTTCTATACTGGGACACTAATGCCAGTCAAGAATACCACTAGAATAACTTTGGTTGCTAATTATATGTGGTTTATTACACTAGATTAGACATTACATATTACATCAAGTTGCAGTCACTACATTTAACTACAAGCATATTCATAACCAGTCAGGAATTCATTGTTCAATATATGCTATTGAGTTGGGTATAGTCTGGAAGAGAGCCTTCTTCTCTTATCACAAAGGAGTAGTTATAGAGGGAATGAGATGATTATTATGTCCACACTATCACTTGAACACATCAGGGGTGGTACATGGGAAATGTATGGAAAACTATATCATCATTTATTTAGCTAATGGTTTTGGAGTTTGAAAACCACATAGGAACCCTCTGTTGAGAATAATCAATATTGAGAGATTTGCAACATCTTTGAAGTAGATTAATGTTCATGGAAAATATGCCCTGCTTGCTTATATGGAGTGAAAACTGAGGGTGAGGATATGGTCATGGGACTTGGGAGGAAACATGGTTTGGATGTAGAGAGAAGGTAGATGAGAGGGTACTTTTAGCTGTATGTGACTTTACTCTTTTAAGGGGAGGGAGAGTTTATATAGATACTGTAGAATATTCACTTGCCCTACTATTTTGGGTGTTTGGCATAAGGTAACATGCTTATTCCATTAAAAATGCAATTTTCAAGATACTTTCTGAACCCTGGAAAAATACAAATAATAATATTAGGTTCAGACAGAAGTGACACTTTTCGCCTGATCTGGCCACAAAGTGGTTCTTTGCTGTGACCAAACACAAGTGGATGGCTGCAGCCATCTTAAAAAATGGCCTATAGGATGAAAGTCTGTGTCAGATGAAGATGATGTTTCAAAACAGAGCATCTTCTATAACTTCTGCCAGCCTGTCACTGTTTTTAGAATGGGAGCAGGAGGGAAGGAGTTCAGTCTGAGGGTTTTTCAGCTCCTGCTGGAGGATGGGGTGGCTGTATTAGAGTTTCCCCGAGCAAGTTTTGAATCTTACATGACATGCATGGTGTGGGGAAGAAAACTGTATTTGTATATTAAAAAAGGAATTCATTACATTCTTGCATGTTAATATGCTTGTAACTGATATTGGACCCTGTCATCTGATGCATGAAATACATTGGTATGTTTCGGTTTCCTTGATTACCAATTCTGTAAAAGATTTTAGATCAAGAGACTTTTAATGACTTTTTTCCCATTTAGAAAATGCCAGTTCATTTAAACTGAAACTTTTTATGGGAACCTAGCCTTCCAATATCCCACCGGAATCCTCTCACCATTATGATGTGGTATTCTTCCCTATTTCCCAACCCCATCTCCAGACTCAGTGGGGGAGAAAAAATCAAAAGGGCTTCAGCTGGGTTTAAGTTGCTGATCAGGAGCCATTAATACTCATGGACTAGTAAAATTAGTTTTCTGCCCAGCTCTTGCACTCTGAATTTGGCAGGCTGTTTGGACCTAGTTTTAAAGTTGGAGTCATACTCATCCTCATCTTTTCACAGGATCACTGCCTTAGGTAAAAGAGACTTTCATTGTCTATGTTCCATCAAAAGATTTGATAGAGAGAATTGTACTGGTTTGACTGTCAAATGTTCACAGTTAACTCGCAGTGTTGTTTCCTGTTGTTAAATTATTAAACAACCAGTTCCCAAACTGACCTTGGAAGGCAACATTAAGACCTATGTTTTTGTTGATTATTTCAAAAATCTTACTCAATATGGCTAAACTAGGCTTTCTTCATATTAGCCTCATCTGAAAACAGAGTCTGAAACTGAAGGAGAACAAAGGTAGTTCAGACTTCTGTGCACATGTGTATAGCTATTGTTCAAGACCAGTGGTTCTCAAAATTTTTAAACAAAAGGTACCCCTCTGAAAATGCCAGTTCTTACTTTCTCTTGTTTCTTGATTACAGAATAATAATATAGCGATTTTCTGTTGAGAAGAACCCAAAATGGCCACAACATGACAGACATTTCTGACGTGGAACCCTATTTGAAATCGCTGGGTTTTTCTTATGAATCACATGTATGGATTTATATACCTAATAGTGCATAGCATTCTTAAACAGGCATTTACAGCATCCTAGGGTAGATTTCCGGGCTGTTTTTATGGGCCATTCCAGTAATGTTCAATTAGGCTATGAACAAGCATTGAATTTATCCCCTAGAAGTTGTTTGCATTTGTTCCAAAACAAAAAATATCCTGGGATTGGTGTGCACTCACATTACACTTCCAATTGGGGTTTTGCGAGCCTCTCAATGCCATGCTGCTTTTCTGCCATTAATTCAGTTATACTATCCCAGGATAGCAGTACACATGTACTTTGCTATTTTCTGGGACAAAGTGTTATGACCTTTTTATCTAGGAAACTTGTTTTAGGATTTCTCAGAATAAAGGACATGGGTGGGTGTGCACTTGCAAAGCAAAAATGATTTATCCCAAGATAGACTGGTGTAACTTCGTTTTGTAGCTCTTGTAAGTATTCTTTGGGGTAGTGCTGTTATGAAGTTCCAAGACTCTTTTGGTTCTTAATGATTTTGCAAAATGATCTTTTCCAGGAGTGCGAGATTAAGAGAATTGTGCATTATCTTCCAGAACTGTGTGCAAATAATAGTATTGCACAACTAAAAACTCACTTGCTTATTTTCCAAAAAAAGGCTATTCTGAATTATTTTTATTTTTTCTAATTAAAAAAAAGAAGTGTAAATCAATACAAAACTTTCTTTGTTGTGATCCCCTTGGATTTTCTAAACTGAATGATACTGGAATGGAATAGGTGTTTGAGTCTTTCATACTTTGGTATTGGGTATGATAATAGAATTCACCTCAATTAATACTCAAATACAACAGCATGATGCTAAGGAGTCATTAAACAAACATGAACATGTTTTCTGATTTAATTTTCCCATAACACTCTTGTTAAATAAGGGCTTTTAGTTAGAACTGATTGGAATGTTTTTTTTCCACAGAAAGCTGATGTTCTGGAAAATGCGTGTGTGTGTCCTCTCTTACAGCTGGATAGTTAAGTTCAATCTTGGGATGTGGAAGACTGAGATTCAAGTTTTCACACCACTCAAAAGCAGGCAGAGTAGAGTGAAAAAAATCTCCTTTGGCTCAGGAAAAGAAGGGTTCTGATCTTGTATTATTTATTACCCCAATAATTGGGCCTTAGAATATGGCGCGTGCATGCCTTTATAGGATGGAATGAAATATTTAAAATATCAAAATGTTCCACAAAAAGGACTTGTTCTCCTTCTTCCTCTACCTCTACTTAATTCAGTGCCCTGTACAGATTCTACTTTGCGTGTTTAATATTTTACTTTCTAACTTGCATTTCCATCCCTCTCTTCTCTTCCCCACCATTTTCTTTTTGTGTGTGTGTGCCCTTTTTCCATTATTACAACAACATAATATAGTCCCGTCGTACTTAATATCAAATGTATTTCACAATGGGGATGGCTGGATAACTGTGAATTCATGAAATAGCTAGCATATATTGTTTCGTTTGGCATGCGTTGGCTACTCTGAGATTTCTTTGAGAAGGGACTTCTGTAAGTGTAAACTATCTGTATTTACTGTCACTATAGTTGTCATGACATGCATCTGATCTGGGGCAATACGTGTTCTTTGTCTGAAGAAATGCAAGCATGCTGCCAATTATGTTGGAGTATAAGTATTGAAGAGTTTATTCGAGCCTGTTTGCTTCACATTTTGTTGTTGGATAGAATATAATTTTCTAATGGAGCAGAAGACTGATGTACTAAATTCCCCATGAACAATATACTTTATTTTAGGGTTGTTGTTGTTTGTTTGGTTTTTTTTTTTTTTATGTCCTCTGAGCCTGAGAAATCTGTCAGCCAAAATGAAGGTGGTGAAACTGTGAAGAACTTAGCTTCTCAGGTGGGCAATCTATCAACTGCAAAGCAGGGCCTGTGGATATACTGTATGATTGTAAACACCATGTACTTGCACATCATAACACCCGTCTACTGACTGCAGCCTTCCTCTATGCTGACAGGAATTTGAAAGAGCTGATCTCCGAGCTGTTCTTGAGAGAAGGTTTCTTCTATGTTTCAAAGCTCTTCCTGCTTACAGTAGTAACAATATATGTACATAGGTCTGCCAACTGTATGAGAATCGTTAAGGTGAAGTGACTAATGCATTTTGAAAATATAACTCTTATTTTCACGGTTATCTCTTTTCTTATTACTGGAAACAAATGTGATAAGATTTTATAAGTCCAAGCGCTGCTGCTTGTTATGCATTTTTATTCCTTCATAAGCCATGAAGTTAGGATGCTGATGGTATTCTCTGTGCAGAATTTTACCATAAAATGGAAAACCTGTGCAAAGGAGATGGAAAGCACTTTACTGGCTCACCTCAAGGTGCCTCTCCCCTGTATATAGTATATGCCAGGGGTTTGCAACCTTTTTTGATCATTGTGCCCCCAGGCAGCCAGATGGGGAGCAGTGTACCCCGGCCGCCAAGCGGGGGGTGGGGCGTGGCACATGGCCGGATGCTGGGGGGGTTGCATGCAGCTGGATGCAGAGCGACAGCAGCCGCTGCACGTGAGCTTTCCCTGCATCCAGCCATGCGGGCAGCACCTGCGCAGCAGTGTGCGCTGGTGTGTAGTGGCACTCTGTCCCCACCCACCCACACGTACTCCCTAGGGCCTTCTCAAGGACCCTTGGAGGTACGCATACCCCTGGTTAACAACCCCTGGTATATGCTATATACATTTTATGCCCGCCTCTGGACTTGAGCTAATTGCATCAGACAGGCATATGGTATTTGTTCCCTCTTTTTTTGTAATGCCAGATAGTGGAAGAGCTCTGAGTGAAGAGGTGTGAAGCTTGTATAACACATTCATTACAGCAAGATTTTCTGTTTTGTGGATTGCTCTTAAACAAGTATGCTGGTGTAATATATTATTACTGTTCATTAAAAAAAGTTCTATTTTGAAACAGTTGATGTGAAGGTGGTTACGGGTAGGGAGATTGTAGTCTGCATTTCTCATTTGCTGTCAGAAAACTACTTGTCCAGTAGTTTCTGAGCCTTCCTTCCAGTTTGTCCTTATTCTAATAAGAGTAAGAGGACATCAAGACAAAGGACTCAACTAGAGAGATAGAAATGGAAAGAGAAATGAACATGATTCAGAATACAGAAGGGGTAAATATGACTCTTAAAAAGTAATAATTTAAAATTAGCCAACCTGAGTCTTCATCTTTCTGAGGCTCCTTTATCATTTCTACCAATTTTAATAATGCATTTGTGATATTTTGATTATTTAACAGTTAGGTATTAAAATATTGGAAAACTATATTCACTCATAAAGCTTTGCTTAATCAAATGTATTCTCCACAAACATTTGGAACTGTATGCTATTTAACCACTTCTAGCATCACAGATTAACACATCTAATTAACACTTGGCAACTGAAATGCAGTTCACTGGTGTCTTCTACTTTTGAGAATTTAATTTAGTATTTTCTGTCTTCAGTTAGAAAGGGGAGTATGTGTTTCTTTTTGGTAATATCTTTGTCATACATTTAGCATCTTATAGTTTCTGAATAAATTAAAGTTATTTCTTTTGGCAAATTACTTATTACAGTTATGCAAGTAGAATGTAGAAATAGAAGATGTACCTGTATTAAAAAAACTGTGTTAGCTATATTTTACAAGAATACTGAGTTAGTAGTTAGGAGCTTAGATGATATTATCAGTCTCTCTGTTGATAAATCAGTATCATAACCTGAGGTACACTCCACAACTGTAACCCATTAAAATGAAGTAAAACAGAACTATCTATGGAATTTGGTACCTAATGGTTTCCCAACATTTAGTCTAAGACAAAATAGCTATTTCTGCACTGAGGTTACTATGACTAGAAGGATATGAACAGATGGTTGTGACATGCTTCAATTGAGTTAATCTTTGAGACAATCTCAAAGATGTTCTCACACTGTCAGAGATGCCCTTCTGCCCCAAATCCCTCTGTGCCATCTGCTACCTGAGCAACTCCTTAGCTTGTGGCACCTCAACCATACCAATCTTACCCAGCTCTTACTAGATCCTAGCAGAGTGGATTTTGTGAGTTAGAACTGCGCTGTTGTCCAGTCATGCACTCAGAAAAGATAAATCCTCTCTTCCTCAGAAGAGGCTTTCCTGCATTGTCAAATACTCTGGATTCCCACTTATTCCTGACAATAAGCGAGTTATAAAAGATGACAAAAAGGTTTGTTATAGAAAACAAGAACAAGCATAAGAGATCAGTAACCCTATGTTGAGATATAGAGAGAAATATAAGAATAAACAAATCAAAGGAAATATCAGAACAATAACCTGTTCTTACCCTAACACTTAAATCCAAGACTGCAGTTCCTACCCAGGTCAACAGGCAATCCCTGCCTCTGACCTTTCCCTCAGGGTCTCCTGCAATTTCTGCTGTAAGCTTGCTTTATTCAGCCTCTGGCTTAGGGTAACATCATAAACATTTCTACATGGCCTTCTTTGACTGCACAAAAGCTTTCAACTTTGTCAACCTAGAAGTGCTGTGGAGGATCCTTTTCCAAGTATGGATGCCAATTGAAATTCAGCATTTCTTTGCCTGCTCCATGATGGTATGCATGTAGTGGGTCTCAGTAATGGATCTATCACAGATCCCTTTAAGGCTAAGATGGGAGTTCAGCAAGGCTTTATCATCACTCCAACACTCTTCTTGATTTTCCTTATTGTGATGCTACATCTGACCACCAACCAAATTCCAGGTGGAGTGGAGTTGAACTATTGAGTGGATGGTAAACTGTTTAATCTTAGCTGACTCTGAGCCAAAACCAAGACCACTCCAACCTCAATCATCAAGTGCCAGTGTGCTGATGATGCTGTGGTCTATGTTTACTCAAAACCAGACCTTCAGGCAATCTTTACTGAGGCATATAAGAAATGGGACTGACACTTAACATTCAGAAGACTAAGGTCCTCCATCACCGGGCTTTTAATGAGTAGTCTCCAGCTTCGGTAATTCAGATTTATGGTGAGACTCTGGAGAATGTTGAGCAATTTCAATACCTCAGAAGCAATCTTGCAGAAGGTCGACATTGATGAAGAAATTCAACATTGCCTTAAAAGTGCAAGTGCAGCATTTAGACACCTGAGGAAATGGGTGTTCAAAGATTGCAACACCAGATCCAAAACCACACTCATGGTTTATCAAGCATCATAATCTCCACCTTACTGTACAGAGCTGAGACATGGACAGTGTACAGGAGACCCCTCGAGTCACTGGAGAAGGGCCTTCAATGCTGTGTGCAGAAGATCCTTTGAATCCCGTGGGAAGATGGACTCACCAGCATTCATTTCCTCTTGTAAACAAACACTATGAGCATCAAGATGGTGATAATCCAATATCAACTTCACTGGGCTGGCTATGTCATCCACACGTGCAATTCCAGACTCCCAAAGAAAGCTTTATTCTTCCAGCTGTCAAGGCATACACTCAAGAGGAGAGCCAGAGGATGTCCTCAAGGCCAACTTCAAAAAATGCAACATCAACATCAAGCTGTGGGAGTCTATCACCCAGGACTGCACCAAATGGAGGAAGAGTCTGCAAGAATCTCAGTAGTTTGAAACCTTATGACAATAACAGGAGAGGAAAGGCAGAAATGGCAGGAACAGCACGTCATGGACTTAATCAAGGATGTGGAGGCACCCACCTGCATGGAAACATATGCCTGAGGTGCAGTAGAGTCTGTTGGTCTTGGATTGGCCTCATCAGTCATCTTTGGATCCACAGATAAAACAATCATGGAAGATGATCATTCTCTGCTGCCAATGATTCAGCCCCTGGCTTAGGGACAACAGCTTTCCCTCTCCAGGAAGACTAGAAGCAAGGCTTACATATAGTTTCTTGTCTGGCCACTTACGTACATCATGCATTGGATTTTTTGGGAGTCTATGTTATGTTATATGTATAACTTCCTGCCCCTTCCCCAAAAGGGTGCAGGTATTTTCTTGATCAAGAAAATATGTCAAGGGAGATGACTAGCTGACTCACCCCAAATGCTAATTCTGAGTGATTACCTCTTTCACGTGCAAATAGGCAAGCAATACTTATGGTAATCACTGTCCCTTTAAAACTGTTTTGGATATAATATATATCAAAACTTCATTTCTATCAAATACCATAATGCATATAAACATACAGATAAAGATAAATATATCACAATGCTATCTATTTGTAGAGATTACATGTGTCATATCAGTAAAAAAAAAAAAAGTAAAAAAATAAACATGCATGATACCACCCTCCTTTTCCCTCCCCCCATAGTGTGGTTTGTGACAGTGGTACAGAATCATAAAAGACTACTTTAAACTATGATGTTGAGCAATTTGTATACCTTAGGATCGCAGCTTGGCTCTACTTCTCCCATACCTTGGCTACTGAGGACCCCACATGTAACTGGACTGTCATGTTTCCATGATGCCTAATGGAAACTGAAATGACTTAAATCCCTAACTCAATTTTCTGGGATGGAGTAGTTTGGGAGAGTTAACTGATATTGTTCTGGTGAGAAACCTTGGTTCTGAACAAGGAAGAGTAGGGATTGATGCTGTAGATCTGCTTCATGGATTTGGCATCCATCCTCAATTTTGAGGAGGGTAATCTGAGCAAGGATACACTGGGAAAATGCAGTAGGATCCTTGGAGCAGTCTCTTTGTTTCTCTGAAGCCTGGGTGGAAATGCATTCTTTTCACGGTCTCTGTAAAGTTTACTCTGTGCTAAGTCTCCTATATTTTGACTTTCTGAGTAGGACAGAATTTGCATCCCAAGCAAGCCAATAGATGGATATCTCTATAAATCCAGGGTTAATTAAAATATGGCAAGTACTTTCAACAGCTGTTGGGCTTCGAGCAGGGGTGTTGGGTTAAGTTGAAAACAAATAAGAAAAAGGATTATTTCATTAGTTCTAAATCTTTCTGGAATTTTTATATTTTTCATTTTCAAGTTTCCTTCATAGTTGTATTTGAATTGAAAAATATTTAGATCAAGTGTTTGCTTCTCCCTTTTTCACCCCAGTGGAGAAGGTGACAGGGATGAAGGAACAGGGGGAAAGTTGGAGAGAAGATTGAGGGGGAGAGAATCAAAATATGTTTTGATTGGAGTTAAGTAATGTAAGCAATAGTTTCTACTTTGATTTTAATGGATGTTTTTGTGTATTAAAAAAACCTTTTTGCTAGAATATATGTATAATTAAGAGATAGTGTTTTTGGAAAATATTTTTCAATTACATGTAAGCAGTTCTCTTAAAATTGACTATATATGGATGTCTACCCTAGAAGGTTTTGCAACTTTGGCTGTCATAGTAGAGAGAGATGGAAAGGCTGGGCTGTAATCCCACTGAACTAAATTATTGGGAAAAGATGCACCCAAAAAGTATCAATATTAAATTGACCCTTAGGCAAGAAAACAATGTACCAAGTTAAATGAAGTCTCATTATATGAAGGCAGCATGAAGTGCAGGTACAGTAGTTATCTGCTGGTTCATGCTGAAGGCAGGTAATAGAATGAGGCATATTGGATTATGCATGCATCAGCAGCTGTGATTTATGGCACTGTTTGCCTCTGTATGATGAATGATGAGTTTATGAAGCAAAAATAAAGCTGCACTTTTTTCACACCTGAGGCCTGTCTATGTTACTTGATACTTAGAAGTGATTGTTTGGTAGAAGAGCTGACACACTGCACTCTTTAAAAATCAAAAGGTAGAAAATCTAGTTAGGAAGAAGACTAGGGGTAGGGGTGGGGTGACAAGCAAAGAGGGGAGAGCATAATTGTTGAATTGGCAATAAACCAAATTCAAACATGATTTCAATGGTTAATAAGGTTCCCCTCCCTCTCCATGTCTTTATGAACTAATTTTTGTTACATCATGGACACAATCTTATTTCTAAGGTATGTAAGAAACAGGATTTCTGTCTCTGTTCTAATGTCTGTAAATATTTTTTAGAATCTGTTTTTTTTTCTTCTTTTTTTTATAGGTTTTCAGAATTCTGAAATGAGGGTTAGATGTTTAAAAAAATGACAATAGATTGATATCCTTTATGGATAAAAATTTCAGGTATAAGCTGTGACAGGCCAATAGATTTCTTAAAAAAAACCAAACAAAACAACCCGTTTAATATATCAGCAGCATGTCTCATTTAGAGCATTAAGATTTTTTTCCTTATGCAAAGCTGTCTATTTGTTATCAAATAGAGAAGAATAGACTGTGCCTTTGTGGTATGTGTGCCTGTCTACTTCAGATGAACTTATGCTAAGCACAATTCTGTATTTTCAACTGGGTTCCAGAACAGAGGCAAACGTTACTGTACTGTTTTTCACTCGCTACCATTGCTCATTTCATATAGCAAGGCTTGAAGTGTTCACAAAGGATAACTTTGCATTGTTAATATCATTGGCACAATCATAGCCCTGTTAAATTGGGGGGGGGAGGGGTTGGGAAATGTGACTTCAGTGGAATGGGTATTTTACCAAAAGATCCTGCATATGAATGGAACAGCTTATGTGCCTATATACACTAAATTTACATTTTAAATCTGACATGAGAGTGCCTTTTCAACAAGCACTATTTCCAACCTCAGAACACTGGTTTATTTTTCTCTTCCTGTTTCTCACTGATATGCATGCCTGCACCCCCGTGAAATCAATTAATTGTCAGATTTGGTTTGAATGTGAATTTTAGGATGGGGTGAGAGATCAGGAGACCATGACTTTTTATCTATGCTCTTTCCATGGAATTCTTCTGTGGAAAATTGCTGCAATAAGAAGCATTCTTTCATCCATCTTTTAAAAATTGGGGTAGGTTTGCTTACCTAACTTTTTTGAACCATGAATGAATCATAAGATATAACTACCTACAAAAGAGGGCTGTGCTAAACAGAACTTTTAATTTCAGAGTGTTTTTCTACATTTATTTATTTACTTTAATACACACAATTATAAGGTGGTAGTGTGTTATTTCTGTCAGACAATCACTTTCAGTCTTTGCTTGGACGGTGATCCAGCAGCTGCATTTAGGAGTTGTTTTGCTTTTGTTCATATTTGTCATCTGTGTCTGTGTCATTTGAAGTATGGAAGGGGAAAGGTTTTGAAACCCATCCTATTCTGATTAAATCAAAAACTAGGTCTAGAGTTCTGTAAAATGTGAACTCCATTAGGATCATTCTGTCTGTGATGCACTTTCCATTCCCCAGATCAGTGACAGACTCCAACAAAAGTGTGTATAGAGAGGAGGTAGGGAAACATTAAATTCTTGTCTAACACGGTATTAAAAACTAAAGCAAATGGAAGTGGAGAGAGGAAATCCATATGGAAGCCAAACTGTTGCTTCTTCACAGGCAGCTGCAGTTATTAATAAGGATTCTGTCATTTGTACTAATGGTCAATCAATAACCTTACTGCTTTGACATTTCATTTACTCTGCAGCTTTCTTATTAATTTGATGTGATTCAGCTTGGCTTGGATGTCCATTTACATGTCAGTCTGCCAATGAAGTCTGGGCTGCAGAATGGGTTGTTTACTGAAGTATTTAACTGTGTAAGGCAGGCAGGGATACTCTACACTTTAATTTCTTAATTCATATAGCAGCAACAATATAAAAATGTATAGAATATTAAATATTGAACATCAGTCACAGCAGCAACAACAGCAATGGTGCCAATGGGTACCAGAGCAGAGTTAATTCCTTAATTAATATCAATGCATCATGTCATGACTATATTTCTGTGTTAGTCCTTAATTAAATTCTTCTAAAGCTCTTCAAAGTATGCACTAACCACGGCAAATATGAGCTCCACAGAACAATCTCACTCAGTGCGAGCTTGTCTTCTTACGTTCGGTTGATGAAAGCTCTTGGCATATCTTTGGACAAAGTATCCATGTGCTTGACCATAGTATTACCTCCTCATTTTTCTATTCTGTGGTGATATTTTCAGAAAATAATATAACAAGAACATACAGCTAAAGCATCCTCAACCAGAAAGTTGGTTTTGTGGCCTATTTAAGTGAAGGATGGCAGAAATCAACTGATTATCCCCACAGTTCTTTCATAGGAGATTTGGAGAGGTGGTTCCATTCCTGTATTCTCTTTTTACTTTACCTATTTTGTGTGGAAGAAATTTAACAAAAATTTCATAGGAAAATAAATATACAGAAAACTTGAAAAGACATTTTTATAGGCAATATTGGTAGTGTTGATGAAGGAACCAGTAAAGAACTTGTTTTTCTCCACTAAATAACATAATTATGACTTTTATGGGCAATCAATGATTCAGCTTACCTTAGAGGGGATTATTTTTATGTACTTAAGCAAAAAGAAGCTGTTCCAGTAGGGGAAACCAGAATAAAAAACTATGTGATGGTTAGCCTGAACTTGTTACATGTGTTTGTATCCTAAAATAGCTGGTCTGCATGAAGCTTGTGGCTAATACCAACTTTCACCTTTTTTAAAAAATTTTTTTTAACTAAAGTAAGATGTTGGAATTTTTCATGGGGGAAACCTGATTTTGAAAAGTAGTTAATAAATACAGAAATTCATAGTGAGAATATTTGTCAAATTCCTATTTTAATTTTTAAGTAGTGGGTAGGATGGACCAAGGAAGTAAAAGAGAACTTTTTGCAGTGGGGGGGGGAAGAGGTGGGGGAGAGAGAAGATAGGGTGGGCTGTTTGCCTTGTTTAGGTTTGCCTATGATTTCTTTAAATTGTCACTCTTTCTACCACGATCTACCACAAGACATGCACATGAATACATATGTGCTTTAGGTGCCAAGGGTCTTTGGAATTGTCTGTGCACTTTTTAAGACTCCAGCACCACTTGTGATTTTTATAGGGAATAGCTGGAGCTTCTAGTGTTCAAGGTATGTCTGTCACTCAAACAACAGTTATTTGAAGGTAGATTTGGAAAGTGTTAAGTGTACAGCAGGAAAGACCTTTCAAAAGCCATTCATTTACCTGCACACAAGAACCCGCCTCCCGCCCCCATAGGTAGAAAAACCCAAACCTTCCTGGTGGACATAAATTTATTGTTAGTATTTCTTGTACTTTATATTTTCTTTGTTTTTAATTTTCCTTTCTTTTTCTCTTCCCTCCTCCATTCTATTCAAGCATGTGCTTGGGCGAGTATGTTATGAGAGTGCTGAAAATGGCCACTACGATTATGTGCATCTCGGAATGTCTTCCCAGCTCTACTAAAAAAGAAAATACTGTCTCTATCTTTCTGGAGAGGGTGGATATTGCTATATGCTAAAAAACTAATTTGTCAGCAGAGGAATCTCAAAAACTAGAGAATGGTTGGGTAGGGTTAGCAATAGGTTTGTATAAGTCACATGGAGTTTCTATTTTAGTACATAAAAATTGTGTCCCCATTTGATCAATAAAGCTGATGATTCAGAATGTAGATTTGTTCTTGTCAATGGTAAAATTCTGGATTCAATTTTTATTTTGGGATGTGTTCCAATGCAGACATGCCAATATTTTATTTATTTATGTATTTGTAAATCTTATTTTGTGTGGAGACTGGAATACATGTTCAGATATAGTCATTGATGAGTTTTATACCCCTCCATCCATGAACTCCATTTCTAGGGAAGTTTATTAAAAGTTTTATGTCAGACCTGGGTTCAGTAGATATTTTGTTGGATTCACCATGAGGGATTATAGGGGCTTCTTGTGTGTGTTTGGGTTGTTTTTTTACTCCTCCCCCACCTTCCCCCGCCCCCCATATTTTATATAGTATCTTATAGAAGCAACTACTTTTTAATTTCTGAAAGCATAATTGACTGTGGTGAGGACATGTATTGGCTCCATAACTCTCTCTCACCATGCTGAGATCAAGCTTCAGCTCTTCCTCATGGGTAATTCAGCTCCCTATTGAATGTTTAGAAATGTTGAAGCCTTTTTGAGGAATTCAATAATGTTAGGGAGCTTAATTAACTTTTTGCTTCCTTTGTTTCAGTCATTACAGGAAACTATTGAAGCCTTCTTCTGCAGAGCATATTACACAGCCTGATGAGAGAAAAAATAAGACACAGAAATAGATTCTTTATCAAGAAAGCTACTTTATTAATCTGAATACAAGGCTACTCTGAATTTTTAAGATGACCCCCCCTAATAATTAGGTTCTATACATGGAAAAGTGTATACATTTATTTTATAATTTTCTATTTATAGAATCCCAAAGTGCAGGACTTTGCATTTTGTCCTTGTTGGACCTCATGAGTTTTTTCTAGGTCTCACCGAATCCTAACTCCCAGTGCATTTACTACTCTCCTCAGCTTGGTGTCATCTTCAAACTTGCTGAGGGTGCACTCCATCCCATCTTCCAGGCTATTGATTAAGATATTGAGCAAAACCAGCCCCAGGACAGACCCGTGGGGCACTCCACTTGATACTGACTGCCAGTTAGACGTTGAGCCATTGATTACTGCCCTGTGAGCCTGATGATCCAGCCAGTTTTCTATCCGCCCATAATTCCTTAGCTTGCCTATGAGAATGTTGTGGAGACTATATCAAAAGCCTTGCTAAAATCAAGGAACATCACATCCACTGATTTCTCCACATCCACTTACCCAGTCACCTCAACATAGAAGGCAATCAGGTTGATCAGGCATGACTTGTCCTTGGTGAATCCATGCTGACTGTTCCTAATCACCTTCTTCTCCAAGTGCTTAGAAATGGATTCCTTGAGGATCTGCGCCATGATTTTTTTCCAGGGACTGAGGTGAGGCTGAATGGTCTGTAGTTCCCTGGATCCTCCTTTTTCCCTTCCTTAAATATGGGCACTATGTTTGCCCTTTTCCAGTCATCCAGGACCTCTCCAAATCACCATGAGTTTTCAAAGATAATTGCCAGTGGCTCTGGAATCTCATCAGCCAACTCTCTCAGCACCCTTGGATACATCTCATCCAGCCCTATGGACTTGTAAGTCCATCTTTTCTAAATAGTCCCTGACCTGTTCTATTGCCACTGTTGGCTGCTCACCTCCTCCCCAAATTTGTGCTACCTGGTGCAGTAGTCTGGGAGCTGCAGTCTTCTTGCTTACGAAAACTGAAGCAAAGAAGGCTTTGAGCACTTCAGCGTTTTCTGCATCCTGTCCCAAGGTTGTCTTCCTCATTCAGTAAGGGATCCACACTTTCCCTGACTCTCCTTTTGCTACCAATATACTTGTAGAAACCTTTCTCGTTGTTCTTCACGTCCCTTGCTAGCTGCAGCTCCAATTGTTCCTGACTTCATCCCTGCATGCCCAAGCAATGCTGTTATACTCGTCAGTATTTTTTTGTCTACACTTCCAATTCTTATCTACCCATCCATGACAGTACTCCAGTCATGTGAGCTATCCTACCAAGTTCCTGTTGTTATAATCCTGTCATAGTTCCATGATTGCAGAACTTCCAGTTCTTCCTGCTTGTTTCCCAGGCTCCATGCATTTGTGTACAGGCATCTGAGGTAACTAGTTGATTGTCCTGATTTCTCAGGAAGTATAGTACCTCCCTTGTTGCCCCTCCTGCTTGCTTTTCTTCCAGGTCTCCCAATTCCCCACTTATCTCACTTTGTCCCCGCTTACCCCCACTTTGTTCTCCATCCCCCAGCAAACCTAGTTTTAAAACTCTCCTCACTAGCTTAATGAGACTGTCTGCAAAGATGCTCTTCTCTTCGTCAGGTGGATCCCATCTCTTCCCAGCAATCCTGGGAAGTTCGTTCTATTCTATTCTAATTTGTACACTAAGAAACTGAATGTTATTGGAGAGAAAATTGATATATTCCTGAACTTTCTACCCATATAAAAAAAAAAAAATTCAGAGATGGATAAGGAAGAGTTGGAGGCTCTTCTGCAACTATATTAAATCACTTTTTTTGGCTGTAAAGGACACAAGCCATTATGAACTCCTGGAAATGATGGATTTTCCTGCTAAGTTTTATAAAAATAAAAATTAAAGATGTATATTGTTATATCAATTATTGAAAGGATATAATGACACTTAAAAACAAAGGCACACTACCAACTACTTCACAGGAAGCGGGCATTTCTATATTCCTAAATGAGGCAAGGATTCTATAAATTTGTTCTAACTATAGATCCATTTCTTCTATTAATGTATACACCAACAGTTCTAGCCAAAACAATCACACAGATTAGAACAGGTTCTCCTTAAGTTAATTCACAACTATCACATAGGCTTGATCAAACAAGTCATGGTTCACATAATGTATATCAGGTTATTGATATTGCAACAGTAATCCAAAATTCAAAAGTCCCTATGGCTCTTCTAGCACTTGATGCAGAGAACGTTCTTGATTTGTATTTCTTGGAAGAACTTCTCTGTGCATTTCAAAAGATGAGATTGGGTTTAAAAAAAAAAACCCAAAACCCTTAAGGTGGATGTTCTAAGGTCTCTGGACTGCAGTTGGGCAATTAAGTTGGCAACACTCAGTTCCTTAAGTAGGCTCAGCTGAGTCTACTAATAGATTGCAGGGCTGCTCTTCAGAAGCTTTTGCACCACCTGGCCCCTGGTGTGCAACAAACTAGCCCCAGTCTGTGTGTAACTCATCCATGACTTCCCTGGTGCCTTTTCCTACATTCTTGCCATGTACCCAGTCTGTGAACTTCAGAACCCCAGCTTGATTTGGGTTTGCTTCCTAACATCCATTTTGGGTAACTCTTCTGCTTCAGTGCATGAAACCTGATCTGACTTTACTTTGCCCCCTGACTATGGATGCTGGTAACTCCCCCAGCTCCAACCACTAGGCTGAACACCTTTGTGGATGCTGATTGATACAGTTGTTTATATACAAATCCCACTTCAAGAGAAGGCAGATAGCATGGCTGAAGGGCTGCAATGGTAGGAAGGCTAATGAGGACATGGCTTGCTGGGAATCAAAACCCAGTGGGTAGAACCAAGGGAAGAGTGAAAGAGAATCACCAGAGGCAGGAGACCTTTGGACTATGAGGATGCCAAGCCTAGGAGAAAAAGGCTGAAGCCACAGCCTTTCTCACGGTCCAGGACAATAAAGAATATTTTTTGTTTGCTTACTCTGGTGAAAAACTGCATGTGAGGTGGGGTATGCCAAGAGTTGTTTGGGGAAGTAAAAAAGCCTGATTTGAAAAGGCCCTCAGGCAGCAAAATGCTAAAGTGGGACTCAGTAAGACTGCCCCATTATCCCCCCTCTCTCCCCTTTTGTTCAATTTGGCATTGGAACCACTGGCTAAAGCTGCAAGGAATAAGGCTCATCTAAAAGGCATTAAGGTAAAAAATAGTGAACACACAATCCTGTTGTATGTAGATGTATACTAATACTTCTGTGTCAACCTGAGATATTGGGTCCTGTCCTCTAATTTTAAATCGCAAAAATTGTTGATTTTAATCTGGGGATAAAACTGATTGAACTAAACCTGATTTACTTGGACTATATAATTATACCACCAAGAATGTTTTGCAAATGGCAGTTTCAATGGCCATCGTAACACTACTTTTTTGAGTATAGAAATAGCCAATAATATTAGGGCTTTGTTGCACAGTATTTTTTGGGCAGTTCCTAAAACTTTTTACCCCTGGACTGTCAGCATATTGGCACCTGAAATGCGTTTTAAGCACTCATTATGCAACTCAAAATTATGCCACCCCATGGTAGGATTATCTCTGATCTGTGTTATCCAGCTCGTGTTACACTGAGCTGCAGCAACTCTAGGCTTAGTATAAACATCCCACCTGCCCCCTCCTCTGACCCAGATCCGGCCGATTGCCTCCCCACCCCTTTACTTCTGGCTGTCTCAGTTTTCTGATCCATGGAAGGGTATATCTGTCTGACTAGGCAGTGCTGTTCTCTGGGCCAGGAGTAGATCAGCAGCAATGGTGTCAGGAGCTGGGCAAGTGGGTTAACCCTACCCTGCATGGTCCCCTGGACAGACAGCACAGAGGCAGTCACAAATAAGTCAAAGGAGGGAGAAGAGCCTTGGGATTGAGGGGGTAGGGGAAGCCCACAATGTGCGGGTGGAGGAATTTTACTTTTCTGTCTTCCAGGCTCCGGCTGGCCTGCACATGTGATAGTGCTAGTTTGAGTCTGAAGCAAACACGGATCAACATCTGTGCTACTTACAGTGTAATGTGAAACAAGGTCTTTAATGCTATTGTCTGGTAAAACTTTTTAGAAGCTTCTCAGTGTTGTTACAGAATTATATTTTAGCAATATCCCTGTGGAGATGCATTTAGTACTCTTTAAAATGAATGTCTTATCTTGCATAATTTATCTATTGTATATTAGACCTACAGATTATAATTTCCCAATTCTAGTTTATTAAAATGAACCAAATGTTCAATATGTTTCTGTGGAGAAAGGTTAAAAGGGCTTAACTTTTCATTAGAAAAAATGTAGTGACCAATGAGATGGGTTGCTTCATTTTCCAAACTTTTGACAATACCACAATGCCCCGTGTATGGGTGAAAATTGGATAGGCATTTATATTTCCCCTTCCATTATCAAGAGTCATAAGGTCTACTGGTCACTATCTTTCTAACTCTTTAATCGCTACACCTTTTTCAGCCCAACAAGCTTTCAAGAATGGCAAACTTACTGAAGTGTCATCCTTTGTTACACTGGAAGGCATCTATTTGGGACAATCACTTCTTTAAGCATGGGTTCCATAAACTGATGTGGAGAAAGTAGATGAATAAGACAACTGTGCAATTGTGTAGAACATCTAGTAGGAAATCCATGTTAAATCCTTTTTCCTGAGTTGTGATGAATTTAACCCTCCAAGAATAGAAATATATGCAGTTGCATCAAGTATTAGAAAATCAATTCAGATCCAGGGCTTTAGGTGTTGCAGATACTCCAGATACATTATTTTTTGCCTTGGAAGTTGCTTCTCTTCCATATTACTATGAATATGTAATTGCACATAACAGATGTGATACAGTCTATTTAAGACTGACATGGAGGCTAGGGACAGAATTGCACACAAACTGGTTTAAGTAATCAGAAACTGGTTTAGACCTGTAACAGAACAGAAGTTCAGTGCACATAAGCCATTTTGAAAATCACTGAAACTGGTTTAAGATAAACCTGGTTGAATGCAGTATTAGAATCTAACTGATTTCACTCAAACTGGTTTAAGAAACTTCTGTCCTAGACCCTTTCCTGGTTTGGTTCAAGTTTTTTAAATCAGTCTCCCAGAATGCTTTCCAGCCCTGGGCTGGGCTGTGTTTATCTCCTCCAGAGAGCAGGGCTGGCCCTGCCTCTCTGCTCCCTAGTTGGAGCTGTGAGAGTTGGCTCACTGTTCCCCTCCCCACCCCCATGCAAACCCCAGCTGGGGTCTGGGGCCAGGGAAGGAGGTCAAACTATCCTTTCTCCAAGTACAGAGCGGCACTACCCTGCTTGCTTAGTGCTGGCTGCAGCTGTGGACTACAAATCCCAGAGGCACTTGGAAGCAGGAAGAAGTGATGAGCAACCCTGCAGAGTCCTCTTGCTGTGACTTTTGAACTGCAAACCCCAGAGACCTCAAGGGCAGCAAGAAGAGGGAGCAAACACACAGCCAAGCTGTTTTTATAGGTCTTCAGAGAAAGAACTATTCTTGTTTTTAAGTTTTTATGACTTGAGTGCCACTACATTTTTCCCCACCCACACCCCTGCCCAGGCAGAGCCCCTTTGCTCCAGCAGGGAAGGGGGAACAAGTCTTGGAGGGCTTCTCTCTTCCTTTTCTTTGGTAGTGGCTGGCAAGTATGCTCTAGCACCCCCTGGCTTCTGGCTTGAGCTGCATTTCCTCCATCAAAAGAGATCATTTTCATTTGCTTATTGGTTCAATTTTTGCAGCTTAGACTAACCTGCAAACACTGAATCAATTCAGCCCTGGGCTTTTGGACTGTCTGTACTTAGCCAGACTGAAGATCTGAGCATCCAGATGGCAGGGTCTCAATAGAAATCAACAATTCACAATATTTGAACATTGACAATTCTTCTTATACGTTGTCTTATACAACAAAAGAACATTTTTAATGGGCATTGGGCTCCCTGTAAACTGAAAAAATTAAATATACTGTCATGTTGGAAATGTGATGCCCTGGAGGCCTCTTGGTTATGGGTTTTGGTTGTGTCCTATTGTCTGTTCTTTTGGGAATTAAATTATAACAAGAATTAACGATGATGTTGCTGTCACTGACACCTTTGGCAAATGTGTGTTCTTGGGTATATGCTTAAGGAATTCAAACTGAATCTTTCTCAGATTGTACTCTTACAGCGGGCTTTATTAGGGATACACAGGATAATATTACTCCTTTGGAAAAATAGGACATCTCCAAAGGTGGTTACTTGGTAATATGAGATGATGCAGCTAGCCCCTATGGAGACACTCATGTTTAGCAGGATTAACTGCTTTGAAATGTATGCTTGTTGCAATATGGGAGAGTTCTTGGAATAATATGGTAACTAATTTATTACTCCTTGCACACTTTTTCTTCTTCTATCCCTTTTTTCTCCTCCTCCTTTTCCTTTTTTTCTTTTCCTGTTCTTTATTTGTGACAAGCATGTACATTGTTCAGGCTGATATGTAAAGTTTTTATGTACTTCTGTTTTTCTTTTTTTAAAAAAAACAACAACTCAGTAGTAGTAATAATTAAGATTCCTAAAAGTTACAGGAAATGCAGCTTGGGATGCTTACCTCTCCTCTGCCTTAGGTCATAACTTTCTCCCACCTCTGTTGAAGCTGAAAGTTGTTCTAGTACTTTCAGAATCTCCATTGGCTATTTGGCCTTCAGTTATCATTTATTCAACCATGTAATTTGTTATTTCATTGCTTGGAATAACTTTGTTACCAATTCTTTTTCTTTTCTGTGTTTGTAACTTATTGTTTGGTAGTTAATTACCTGCTAACATGTCCCCCCAAAAGGACCATAAAAACGGAATAAATATGAACCATCTTCACAGACATCTATTTTTCTTTTGTTTTATTTCTTTGCCAGATTCTCATTTAAGAAGTTACTTTGTTTTGGCTATGTGTATGACATTGAGAAGATAGTAGTATTCTTCCACATCCCATTCAAATACATTTCAGTTTGTTTTGCTTCTTGATAAGAAGAGAAACAGTATCCTTTTATCTTACTTTTTCCCAATAGTATTAATTTTCATCAAAGAAAGCACTCTTTATATACTATAAGGTCATTATATTCACTTAACACCTAATTAAAAAGGTGCTACTGTGTTACTTAAAAATGGAGTTGTAGCCTATTTTGTCAGGGTTAAATTCTCTCTGACAAAATCAGTGTTGAACACATCTAGATCTTGCAGGCCATGATTTTTTTTTATTAGCAGGTTTCTGTTGGAAAGCTTACTATCAATGCATTTGCCTTTTTTTCTTTTCTCTTTTTTCCACGGTAGTTTACAACATCTGCTTCATATGGATCCTTTAGCCAAACTGAATCAAAAGTGCTGATGCAAGAAAGAAATATAACACCATTACTGGCTTTTCCTGACAATTTAACATAAAAGGGGAAAAAGCTGAGCTAGATCTTTCACTGAAGCTTGTGACTGCTGATCAGAGAAAATGAAATTTTAGCAAGTCATAATTTATGTCCTACTAAGGATTTATAGGCTTCTAAAGAAAAGTTGGGTGGTGAGGTTATGGTTTATTGTGATAAGTGACATGTCTGCTTTTGTGTGTGTGTATGCGCTACATGTTCTGATTTTCATGCAAAGTTCAGTTAATACTAGTTCATCTTAAATACCACAATTTCGTTTAACAGCAGTTCAGCTCAACTATTAGTAACTTTCTTTGTTTTGTACTGAGAGTACCTGACAGTTTCACCAAACTTGTGGCTGTTTTAATAGAGACCCTGGGGACTGACTTAAACTTCTAAAATCTCTTTCATTTTCACATTTAAGTGAATTGGTTTAAGCTGCAGTTTCTTTCCATCAGTGTGTAACTATACGTCAACTCTCTAGGGCTTAGAAGGCAACTTGGGTTCCATTCTGAATCAGACCTTTGCATCTCTGCTGGGATACCCAGCAAGAAGCATAATTAGTGCCAAATGTAACTGGGTTTTATGGTGGACATTTTGTCCCTTTAAACTGAATCAAACCTAGCATGCCATCTTATATAGCCACTGGGTGCCCCTAGCCTTTTGGTCGATATTGAGCTAGTGCTGTTGTCAGTAAATAGAAATGGAATAGAAAAATCCAGGTATTTTCCCATTTTGCTGCATTCGGTAATAAATAAACAAAGTGCTGCGAGCTCCTTCTTTTCTTCAGCCACTTAACTGAAGGCCAGACCTGAACTTGCAGTCTAACTATAGAAGCTCCTTAATTTCTAAAACACAAAAGGCCTTTTTTCTACCAGCCACTTTTTGCCTGTGTAGTACTCAGTTAACTCAATGGGAGTACATGTGTACATGGCAAGATAAGCAGATCCAGAAACCATTTTTTAATTTGTCTCAGAAATGAGACCAAGATTCAGAATGAAGTGGGTTTTGTGGAGCGTCAGATAGGGCAACAAAAGAGGCTTTTAAATCTACCTTTGCACTGCTGAAGTACCTATTATTAAAATGAGCATAGAGCCTGGACAAGCTGCTAAAGGCCTCCAGAGTCAGCTATGACAATCTAGTTGTGCATAACCAGGGTTAAGTCAATCCAAACACCTACCTGTGCAGGCATTCAATCTCACCAAATGCCTGTATGTATTTGCAGCACAGCCTTGGGGCTGGGAAAGTCCATTTTACTTGCCCTAGCCCCTGGCTGCATGTTCCCCACCCCCAATCCTGAGTTACTTTAAGTGCCCAACTTCACCTTACCCTCTGCAGACTAACCAACCAACCCCTTCCCAATCTTGCCCACCCCTCCCTCCACCCCTGTTACTCCAGTTTTCCTGTGCAGCTCCCAGAAGTGTAAAACATTTGAACCCAGGACCTGTGAAGTGCTGCACCCCTACCTTCCTGGTCTAGGTGTAGGCAACTTAAAGTAAGCTCCCTACACCTAAACCGAGTGCAGCAAACAGTTTCACACCAGACAATGTGGCTGGGGAAAAGGGTATGGCCAAGATAACACTGTCATGGCGATCTTCTGGACATGGAAAGTGGAGGCAGAACAAGATTGTATGGCATCTATATTGCCTCAACATTACCCTTCACTGGAAGATGTACCAGAGGGGTAAATAACAGACACACTTTCTTTATTAAAACTAGTTTTGTTCTATTCCCAACTGTTATTACAGTTCCTATAGTACTATGTACCATTTTGTTCTATTCCCAACTGTTATCATTACAGTTCCTATAGTACGATGTACAAGACTGTCTCTTCTTTAGGCATCTTTTTTTGTAACAAATGAGATTTTTTTTTTTTTTTTTTTTAATATCCAGCTTTGTCCATCTCAAAAAAACCCCCTGTTTAAATGGACTTTCCAGAGGTCAGTTATCCACTACTCTTGGGGAACCAAATACCATCCTTGCAGAAAATAGGCGACATACTGTAGGTTTGCATTGGTTCACACCATTTTCAGTATGAGTTGCCAATGGCTGTAAAATACAAACATATTTTAAAAAGAACAGGTCTTTCAAATGAGCCTTATTTCATTCTTTGAGTTTACAAGTATGACTGAAGAAAGTAACTGTGTGGAAATAATGTATTGTTAGATGTTTGAACTAGTGTCACAGGAGGATTCTAATGAAAATATTACATTATACCAGATCAACAAAACGTGCATTAAGTAGATTAAGATTTAGTTAACTGATAGATCCCAAAAAGCAATAATCAGTGAGGGCTCATTCAGTGGGTTTTTTCTGGATGGTTTTGGCACAGTTATGTACTATGTCCTATACAGGTTGAACTTTTACCTCTAGTGATTTAGAAGTAAATATAAAATTACAGCTGACTCAATTGTGTGGATTTCTGGTCCCATGCCATACAGGAGGTTAGACTAAATAATCCAATGGTATTTGCTTTAAATTCTGTAAATTAACTGTTGTGGATTTACTGGAATTTTATCCTCATATTTTATGGCATGGGTTTTCAATCTTTTTAGACTGAAGGAGCTTCTTGCTAGATTTGAGGCACCCCTTGGAAAATGCCAGGTCTTAATTTTCACTTATTTTTCTGCAGTCAAAAAATTAATAGAACAACTCTTTTGCTGCAAAGAACTCAAACCTCACAGCAGGTTGGAATGGATTCTAGTTTTTAAATATTTGGGTTTATCTTACTGATCCTCTTTGCACAGCTAATGTTGTATGACATTCTGCTAGGGTGCTGTAACACCCTGGTTGAGAATCATTATTTTAGAGCAATCATGCCTAAAACTTTTTTTAAATAAAAAAAAAATGTATTAAATTCCACCTAGAGAGGCGCTATATTTTTCGCTTAAAATCAAGGAAATTAATCTTGAAGGTAAAAAACCTACTTTAGAAATGTGTGTACAATGGAACTGCATTCATCTGTCTCTGCAATAGTGATGAATTCCATGTTCCACAGCAAATCAGACAGTAAGAGGATTCCAAGCCCAAAGACATTACTTTCCTAAAATACTATTGTACCTGCAATGCGATCCATGCAAAGCTAACAGGATCTGGGCTTTAAAGTCTCATTTATGTTAATGCACTTAAAGGATTTTCAGTTACCTATAGTACTTTTCTGAGGATAAAATGTTGAGTAACACTCACTAGTGTATGAATCTCTAATTCCTGAGTCAAAGTACTAATAGTCATGTCTAGCATCTATCAATACCAACTTGGGAATATAATCCAAATATTCTTTAGAAGGTGGTGTTTAGCAAAAGGAATGGACAATATCTCTTGCTTTTAAACAGAGGCATAACAAAGCAGCTAGACTGCTGGGGCAGAGGAATGTATGTGGACAGCAGTGACTTCAGGCTGCCACCATGCCGCTAGCAGAATTGTATGACAGCTGGTACTTCCCCTTCTTCCCTCTGCACCCTCCAATCCCAGCTGGCTCCTGGGATGCCTTCCCAAAGAGCTATCTGTGGAAAATATGGATAGGTGTATGATGATCTACTTCTTACTGAGTATGCAAAATGGAAAGTGAGCAAGTATCTAGTTACAAATAACCACCTTAGAAATAAGTGCCTCTTTATTTTTTGACTTCTCATGGAATAGGTACCGTGTTTCCCCGAAAATAAGACATACCCATAAAATAAGCCGTAGCAGGATTTCTACGTATTTGCACAATATAAGCCATACCCCGAAAATAAGACATAGTG
>NW_017728886.1:95124303-95137716 GCF_001723895.1 Crocodylus porosus
TCCAGGACCGGTGCAAAAAAACAGAAAAAAAAAAAAATGCTGTTTTAAAAATAAGACATCCCCCGAAAATAAGCCATAGTGTGTCTTCTTGAGGAAAAATAAATATAAGACAGTGTCTTGTTTTCGGGGAAACACGGTAGTAATACCTAGAAAAGGAAAAGAAACTTAAAAATAGCAGACCACTTGCTCTCTTTTTCATATGTCAACTGCTTATGCTCGATGTACTGATATCAAAATGAAATGGTCGTAGGAATTACCTAGCAGACGCCACAACACTCAGAAAAGCAATACCTTTCAATCTAATGACCTTTACAATCTAAAGGATAAAAAATATATATATATATTATGCACAAACATTGTTATCCCTAGGAATAAAGTGCTATTAATCACTCTGAGTAGTGTTGTTTGAATATAAATGAGCACACTCATTGAACTGATTTGATCTTCCTTAGACTATAGTTGAAGTCAATAATACAGTGTTACTGAAAAGAGAAGCTCTTTCTTTAGAGGCAGCATACCATTACAGAGAATATCCTGGAATGGCATTGACTGACTATGCAGTACTAATCAATGAAATGTGGCATTAAAATTTAAGAGCTGTGTTCTGTCCTTAGCCTCTCAACCAAAATTATTGCACATATATATTTTTAATACAAATCCTTAATGGAAGATTAATTGATTGATTGATTGATATATATACCACCCAATACCCTAGTACATAACAAAGAGAACGCTATTAACATACTTGTTAGAGAGACTTTAGAGCTTGGAAAGAAATAATATGTCAGATAAATATGTACTGTGCAAAATGAAATGGAAAATAGAGATGAAAGAAATAATAAGGGGTGAATTTGAGAGACCTGTTTTCCCTAGCCTTCTATGATAGTCCTTGCCAGAGTTTTTAGAGATCAGCCTCCCAGCTAAGTCTACCAGTCCTGGCAAGTGCCGTAATTGAACCCCCAAATCTTGAGGTTCAAAGACAATTATTCTATTCTAGACAGATCTTTAAAAGCCTCTAATGCCAGCCCCCTCATCAGCATTATTCAAATACTGATGAGTTCCCAGAATCCTTCAGAAGTGTCTGGTCTCTTGCTACCTCTGGCCTCATGGGCCACTATTCTTTGCTCTACAGGATTTCATTTCCCCATTATAGGCAAACAGTACCTTAGGACTCAACTCCTATCTGCTTTTGGGAATAGCATGTGTTTTCACCCAATGTAATGGCAAGGGATTTAACAGATCCACCTACTTCCTTTCTTTGACTAAACTATATCTAAAACCATCAAGAAATATACAGATAGCATAACACAATTGATACACTAATGACAAAACATAAAATGACATAGCTTTCCAATGAAACCATACATGCCATATCAGTAAAATAAAAGACGAGAAAGTGTTCTTCACATGCCATGACCCCTGAAACATAATAGGGTTCATGACACCAGCCAAGGTAGCTGAAGGGCAACCTAAGAATTCAGCAAGATTGCTAGTTGCTGGAAATGGAGGAAAGCCTGGGAAGTTCCTTCAGATTAGCTATAAGGTGTTTCTTTTTCATTGTTTTGGTTATATCTGTCCCCAAACTTTTACTACTTGTTTTTCTGTCTTATTCAATAAACCTGTTTTGACATTTTGCCTTACAGTTTGGCTTGTGGTGAGAGTAATTTTTAGGGTGGCTGGCAGCAACTGGCATTCAATTTCTTTTGAGGCTTGCAGTCCCCTTGTTTTTTTGCAACCCAGGCTTCTACAGGGTTCTCCTCTACTAAGCTGCAAAGTCCAGTTCGGGTACTGGAGAGACCAATTTGTTGGAGGGACAGATTTCCCAACACATGCAGCAGGGCAGTGAGGAGAGGACTTGGACTGCTGGGATCACTCCAAGGAAAAACCAGGAAATTTTTCAGAATCCCTTGACATTCCCACAATGTGTGTCTATGTGAATAGAAACTATGCTGTACATAGAAAACTATTGGTTATGTTGGCACATAGGGCACTTACACATATGAAGCGAGGCTCCGATGCCTTGCAATTGTAGCGTGTCAGAGCAGACTTGATTAATTGAATCTGGTGGAATGTGGTAATTACCATACTTCAGCAGATTCCAGCATCACGTATATCAGTGTCCCTGCACTGAAAAATGGTGGTGGGGGTGCTTAACTTGTTTGAGCTTTAGTTAAAAGCCGCCATTTTTCAGCACAGACTCCGATATGCATGCCACTCTAATTAAAGCATCCCCGCCCAAAAGTGCCCATAGTGTGCAGTGACGGACCTTTCGGATTTTCTTAGATGTATTGTGTGTCCAATAATACTGACCACAAGCTAATGATAACTCATCATTGGAATTTGAACTGTAATGGATAGAATTGTTTTTTGGTGGTTCTCTTTACTCTTGCCTAAAAATCTCTTTTAAAGTAGTGTTCTCAAAATTCGTCTTGGTTTCTCACAACCCCTCTCTTTCTCTTGTGTTCTTGGGAGTGCAAGAAGATTGATCAGGAGAAATGATCTGTATGATTGCAGTCAATTCACTGTAGGACCTGTTCCATGACCAGGTACAGACGCTACACTTTTGCTGGTATGAGTGACCAGAAACTGGTCCATACCCGTAACAGAATAGAAGTTCAGCACCCACAATTGGCCTATGCCTGGAACAGAACAGATGTTCATCACATGTAGACTGGTTTAAAAGGGCAGAACCTGGTCTAAGATTCCTCTCCCCCCTCCCCAGGGCCAATGTGTATTCTGTTTGCCACTGATCTAAACTATGCCTCTTACAGAAAACCATGTAACAGGTTGATTCCACCTTGGGCTTTTTTAAACATAGCTCATACATTTAAGAAGCATGAGTTAGGCCCCACTACATAATCCTGTCATTTAAATATCTTTAGCAGGTACTCAGGACATTTTCAAGACTCTTTTCCAGAGTAATTCTGCATTCCACTCAGTGCCTCATCTCCATATTCTCTTGGACTCTGATCACAGTACATTTCCTATGATGTACTACAGGCTCTACTTTTTTGCTGAACTACTATAGTACTTCATGGTAGTTCATGAAGTAGTCCACGTGGAGGTGTGGTTCAGATGAAGAACAGAGATAACAACAAAAAATTTGGGATACGAGATAATCAAACTGTGTGTTCTGTTAGGCATCACAGCCGAATGTTTCTGATTTGTTGTGTGTGTATAGGATGGGAGGGGGTTACACAGAGTTTAACTTTTTGCAAAAGGCTGCTGATAATTTTTCAGAAAGTATGTAATCAAATGCCCAGTTTTCCAAAGGTAGATGGCTTTGAAAGGAAACTGTCATTGTTTGTTCTGTGGTTTTCAAGAAACTTGCTCATTAAACTCATTTAGGAAAACATGGCTGCTGCAGAATGTCTGTCATCTTTCTAAATTGGTATGGCATAGCAAGATCATAAAGCTGGTGCTGTTGTTTTGTAATAACTTTTTTTTCTTTGATGGGTGTTTGAGTTTTGACACCCCTCCGAAGGTCTAGAATGCTGTATTGTGACCTAAAATGTGTCTACTCTAGAATACCTTTTCTCCTCATACAATGAAGATGGAATGGATCATAAACAATGGCACTTAAATAAAAGCCTGCAGTTATTAAAAAATAGAGGGAGCTTCCAGTAGAAGTGCTGTGATAAGCCATGGTTAAAAAAGTCACTTTTGGATACAGTGACAGTACAGAGTGCACTTTCTTTCCACATCTCAGGGAGGAGGAGATGGTTGATGGTTGGTATATCTGTTTTTTGTTACTTGAAATTAAATCTTGTTTTGTGATTCAGCCATATGGTAGGATAAGATGAAGAATTAATATGTAATGCAAATCCTTGTTTAAAAAAAACACTGTATGCCTGACAGGCAATACTTTACCCCCCATGAAGCACAGCCATGGGTGGTTTGAAGCAGCTACTGTTCAGCAGAGCACAGCTTTACTAAAGGTTAGGAGAGAAAGAGAGGAGGAATAATATTAAGCGTATTTACTTTAATTTATAAATAATTGAAAAGAAAAATGCTGGTTTATACATAATTTGCATAATTATTAAAGTTTATGGGGGGGTTGGATGAAAACATATACATGCAGGTTTGTTATCAATAAACAACACATTTTAAACAGTATTGGCATGCCACTCGGAACATACTTTTTAATTTGAATAAATTCTACTAAAGAATTCTAACAGACTTTAATGCAAAGTTAAAATGAGGCTCTGTTACTCTGGTAACTGTTTATAACCAGTGAATCCAGTGGTTCTTGAAGATATCTAATTTAGAGAATATCAGTAATTAGACCATGCTATGATTTCAGTGTTTTTTTAATTTTTATTTTTCTCCATCAAAGTGTAATTGCAAGCTGAAAATAGTCTATGGAAATGGTATGATGGGCTTGGACTGTCTTCTGTGATTTTTCTATATCAAATTCAACCTAGTTCAACTAAGAGAGAGTTAACTTCTAGATTCTATGTGGTCCAAAATTTGCTGCTTTCTGAATGACATGGCAAAACCAACAAATTTTGAGTCAGAAATAAGAGTCTGATTTGATCAACGTACTTAACTGTGTGCCTAAGTTGTAGAATGTTGCCAGTCCAGTTGCCTTGTATATTTGAACTTAGGCACATTCACTTCAGAATACTGCAACTGCTGTGCCGTGATTGCTAGTGTATGTATTTTGTACCCCATAGTAAACGGAACCCAGCCCATGGTCTGTTATCCCTCAGGGGGTGCATTTACATGAGATGCTTTAATGCTACATGTGCACAGTAAAGCATCAGCATCTACAGTGTGCACATGTAGCATTAAATTAGTTTATTCATCTGCTAGTACCGATATGTACAGGTTCTAGAAAAATGGTGTGTTAACTGCTGTGCTGCTGTGCATGTGTAGACCTTGGGGATGGGGAGTGGGGGTGGGGGGGGGGCACAACTTCCTGGCTAAGCCCTGATCTCTACAGGGAAGTGGGAGCTGCCCCGGCTGTAGGGCAGCTGCCTCCCAGCCATATGGAGATCAGGACCCTGGAAGAAAGCTGCCCTGTAGCTGAGATCTTCTCTTGCCCTGCGGAGATCAGGACCGGGCCCTGTGCCCCCTGCCAACCCAGGGCTGGCACCCAGGGGAGCCTAGAGCTCCCCCTAGTTGCTGCAGGGAGGCAGAGCAGGGCAGGAACAGCCCTGAACTGAACTGCCCCTGTTGGGAACAAATTACTTGCCCAGGAGCGCTTTATGAGCTTGATTTTTCTGTGCAGGAAATTTGAGGTGCATTGGTTTAACACCTAGGTGTGCCCAGTGAAATGTATATCTTGCTCAGGTGCCTATGCCCTTAGTGACAAACTATTTCTAAATTTTGCCAGCCTTGCAAAATGGACAGAGTTCAGGTCAGCGAATTGAGTTCATTTTTGGTGTACATACCATCAACAGAAATGATAACTGGTATGAGCATATAATGATCAGAAATAGGTCTGTTAAGGGGGTATACAAGCATTTTTACCAGTGAAATTGTAATTTACAGGGAGTAAAAATGGCACCCTTGATATATGTTTAAATCTCATCTGATGAGGTAGAAGTCTGGTCCGTGGGGGATTCCACTGATTTGAATGGACACTTGTATGCTTACCTCTCTAATAGAAGCTTTTCTGCTGTCCTCTGGCATCCTGTAATGCCTTGCTTCATCTTCCTCCACCAGGGGATAGTCAGTGACTCAGGTTGCTGTGACAGAAAAATACTCCCCGTGGTGCTGGTGCCAGAGGGGTAGATATCCATTGTGGGATGCTGGAGGGGAATTTGACAGGCTTTAAAAGACAGCAGCCCACTCTGAGCCTGCTATCTGATAGCCTGACTAGAGAAAAGGAGAGAGAGGGGTCATTGTGAGGAGCAGGAGCATAATGGTGTGGGTTTGCCAGCTAATCTCCCAGACTTGGGCTTTTGGCTGCTGCTTCATGACTCCAGGCAGACTGAGAAGAAGTCTGCAAAGCACACTGGGATGCATATTCTGGCATCCTCTGGCTGGGTGCCCCCTGCAATATAGTTTGTCTGCAGGAAAAGCAGCTGGCTTGAGGAGGGTTTGTCCACTGTTCAGCTGATAAGGCTTGTAGCTGCAAACTGAATTGCTAAACTTCCACTAGTTCATTTGAATGCTTGCAACCACCATAAGTAAACAGGTGCCATTTCTTACAGCTTCAGTGGTTTTAGAATCATACGTTGGATTAGGCATCTTCAGTCTCTTAATTTTTCCACCATATTTTTCATCATGTTTTTCAGTTCAGCTCTGTTTCTTTCACTAAGTTGAAAACTTGTTACCATAGTAAGCAGTCAGAATTAGCAGATTCTTCTGTGGATTCAGTGATTAAAATAATGCATATTATCATTGGCATGATGGCACTTGAGGTGAATGCATTTAGAATTGGCTGTTTTGTACAGGGAATTTCTGATATTCCCTGGGTTCCACTTATTGGAAGTGGTAGACTGCACATCGTGGTTCAAAATAAATGTAGGTACTTGGATGGGACATCAGCATTTTTAATAAGCAGAATCCTGAGGGGTTTTGTCCCAAATGCCATTTCATTTCCTTGCATTTGCAAACGTTTACATTTAAATGGTATTCAAGATCTGTGAAAACATTCTCTTAGCTCACACACAACTTTATATTAAGATGAGCCTCTTAATCAATTTTCATCTTCTTTTTGTACTGTTTAACAGTCATGATCAAGTATGGCATTTACCTCCCCAATTAAAACAGTGCTTTCCCTTTGTCTGCTGCTGTCATTCTGCTGACCTATGGATGACACTAAGAAATAGCTTATGTCAGCAACAAGTATGTTTTACGGTATAAGGATGAAATTTCTGTCTCCATAGAGAGCAAAGCATAATGCAAGACCCAGATACTTTGCATAATACATGATGCTGAAGCATACACTAATTTGCAGATAGCAAACAAAGAGTGCTTTAGTGTCTATAGCTATAGACTTTGCATGCAAAATGCATTTGCAACAAATTGTGCATATACACGTCTCTTCAAAGGAACATTAGTGAAGACAATGGGATGCACCAATGGAAATTGGTGTAAATGAAGATGGAATCAGAGCCATTTGGGGCTATATTCAGAACATGGTTGTTGGATTATAATTTGGAGGACAAAATTCATCCTTGCTTGCACTGACAAAATTAACTCTTGCTGACAGTGGGTGCCAGTAATTAATACTGAAAGTCTAACCAAAGACAAACTGTTCCCAGATGACATAATAGAGAACAGTCAATGTTTAGAAGCATTTAAATCTTGAAAAAAGGAGGGGGTTTATGCACCATTTAAATCCTTAACCCCCCCCACCCTCCAACCCTGAAGGAATATATTATATAGCTGAGACCCATTTTGTTTTCTGATTTTTCTCTATATAAATACAAAGACAATAATAACTGTAAAAAATGCAGGGATTTGCCATTTTTAAACAAGCCTGTTCGCCTGATGATAGAATATTGTCTAATTCATGGAATCGCTTGCTCTGTCTTGGAGCACTCATTCATGCCTCTGAAAAGACATCACACAAAGGGCATGATTAGTATCTAGAGGCACAGAAAACCATACTTAGTCATAAGACTGTTAGCAACTGGCATTTAAGGGCAACTATACACATGATGGAGCTCTGCTCTGATGCATGCTTATTAGCATGCATTGGAGCAGCTAATTAAAGCACCCCCCTTCACCCCAGAGTACATGTGTAGACACTCTAAAGTTCTGTTTGCTTGACTAGAGGCACATTAAGAAACTACTGAAATGTTTTCTTTTTTTAAAGAGGATTTAAAAAAAACAAAAACATGAAACTGAAATGTTCATTTAACTTTGAAAAGGAAAATCAACTTTTTGCTGGTGACCAAATATCTAGAGAGTCTCCCAAGTTAAAGGTTTGTTTTTAAAAAAAAGTGTGGATCAAGAACTCAAATACAAATAAACCTTTTTGTTTGTCTGTTTGTTTTCCATAGTATTGTAGAACTCTGGCTTTCAGAAAAAGGAAAATGTTTTTGACCCAAAACTAAGATCTCCAGGAGTAAAAATATATTTTGTTATTCCTACACTTTAATAAGGCTGGTATGAAAACTTTGTCACAATAATTTTAATGGAAAATTTGGTTTCTGACTGAATAATTTTTAAGGTGTTGGTCTCCTGTTTTCAAGTAATCATTTACCACCCCCCCCAGTGAAAGCCAATATCTTTTAGCCAAAATTCAAAATATTAAGAATTTGACATGTCTTGTAATGTCTCATGAATCTTGTAGATTGGCTGCCTCATGGCTTTGTTGTCCTTTAGTTGGCTAGACTTCATCTTCCTCGATGCCTTATTTTCCCACTTCAGCTACAGAGTTTGAGTTGTTTTGTGCAAGATGTAATCCAGCCATCTGTCTCCACTTCTATAGATAATGCTTATAAAGCAAGTCAAGCTAATCACGTGGATGCATATTGGCAGGATTGGGACTTAATTGGTTAGGGTTTTTAATCTATTATCCCTCCTTTCTCTTGTTATAAGCAGTCACAGTGAATCCACCATTTCCCTTCAGGTCCCACACCCCCCTCATACTGATTGATTACATCAAGCTAAACACATCTTTAAAATGTTAATGTACCTCATGAAACTCTCAGAATTATGGGCCTTCCCACCTAAGGTATTAATATTTTTTCCTATTCTTTTATTTCGTGTTATGAATGTTTCTCTTGTTGGTTCCTATGCTATATTCAGTTGACAGTAGCCTATCATGCATCATACATTCTTTTAAAGCAAATTGTTCTCCTGTGTTCTCCAAAATGAAGTTTTTGGTCTGTCTTTCACTTGTTTGCTGCTCCATTTTTTTAAATTGAGTTTCCTCTCCCACTTCTGCTTATTATTCCACAGTCTATTTTAAGCAGATCCAGTTGAAATGTAAATCTTTTTAATCCATCTTCCAGGTCTGAAATTGGAAAAATATCCTTTTGTGTATTCAGTTTTAATATTTATCCAAATAAACCTAAACACGACCTCTTCTGCCTTTTACAGTGAATCTGGTAGCAGTCTTAAAAACAGTCACAGGCAGTTCAGGAAGGCATTTTCGTTCAAACTTTTTAACAATGCATTGCACTGTATTCTTAAAACTCAACCCTACAGTTCCTACTCAGGCAACTTTCTTATTGAAGGTATTGATTTGCAGCATAGTAAAGATACTTCACTGCAAATAGTTGTGCAAGAGGAAAGCAAGGGTCAGCGACTGCTATCAGTTCTCTCCTGTGCCGAGTCCACAGAGGATATGAATTATTACAGCCCCCAGATAAAATGTTTTGCTGCTTTAGCTTTCACCAGTTTGTGTTTAGTGTTGAGGTCTTAGCTGTTGTATTTAGTGCTGCTTTAGCTTGGCTGTGTATTGGTTCTGGCAGTTGTCATCACAACATTTTTTCTCCAGTATTGTATTGCCAATGTGGCTTAATCCTGATGATATTAAATGGTAGAAGGGTACTTTTACTCTTTAATTCCTATTAAGTAGTTGATCCCTCCATGACTGTTTGCTTGCAAGGGTTCTGATTGTGATAAGGTCATGTCTTCATGGGATTGAAAAGATTTGCTAATTTTGTATAAATCCACATAAAACATCTATTTATTCCTGAGCCAAACTGGCTAGATCCCAGAAATATGCACTCCTTTTAAGGTTAAAAGTTATATTCCAAGTTAATTTGCTTATCTTTTGTTTCTTCCTTTCACTAATATCTTCTAATTTTGAGTTATAGCAAGAAATAATAATTGAGACTGAACAGAACAGCAGAGCAAAAGAGAATTAGGAGAAGAGGAAGAAATGCTGATGAGTGGTTATGACCCAACTATGTCGGGTGAAATTCTGTTTTCATTGCGCTACTACTCTAGTTATACCACTGTATACTGATGCAGTCAGTTATATTGTATTAGTGTGGCTTGACCAGAATCTCTTTCTATCTGCCTCTGCCTCTTCTATTGGCAGAAGGCAGCACAGAGTGGCTGCTTAAAGACTAAGGCTAGGTACAGACACTCAGAAAGCTCGAGGCAGAATTGATCCGAGTTATGTGGGGTTTTTTTGGTTTTCTTTGTAAGTGGCATAGTTTAGATCAGTAGTAAGCAGAACATGTGTATGCCCAGGGTGGAGAAATCTTAGGTGGGGTTTCACCAGTTTTAAACCAGGCTATGTATTCTAAACTTTTTGTTTTTTACTGGTATAGATTGGTTTCTGATCACTTATGCCAGGAAAACTGTAATGTCTGTATCCGGTCTAAGGTGGCATCTTGCCTTCCTGCCTGACTACAGACTAACACGACTAACCTATCCCCTCCTTACTGCTAGTTCTGATGCACATAACAATGTAAAATATTTATCTCCCTGAGAAAGTCAAGTCAAAAGGTGTTTTTCTAAGAAATAGGAAATATTAATGTATTTTCCTAAATAATCACTTTGTAGAAAGAACATCATGGCAAAGCACCCATTTTGAAATGTGTACTGCATCTTTATCGGCTCTTAGTAGTTAGTCTCTCTCTCAACCCCTATCCTGCAACCTGAAATCTTGCTGTGAAACCCAGCATTAAATATGTCTCAGTCGATATGCTATCACTGTCTGACACTAAGGGAAATTGATTAGTGAAGACTGATTTACTGGAATTGGAATTGGAATCCCCATTCCTAATTTCTGCCAGTAGAATGGTGTTCAGCCAGGCTAATGCAGTGATACGAACAAGGATAGGGAAGGGTAATAATGGCCAATTTGTTTTACATGTTTTATAAACATTGCTGTGAAGTTGCTCATGAAGCAACTGAAGGGCTTCATTCACCCATACTAGGAGTGTTGGGATGAAGGCACAATTTCTATGTCCCAGCCCCTTCATGTTCTTCCTTCCCACAGTTCCTGCAGCTGTGGAGAGCTTCACCAGAAGCTGGTCCTTGTTTTATGCCAAAACCACAAAGATGTGAGAATTCTGAATAACAGGCCAATCAATGTAAAAGGTTTGCCCACAAAACTAGTCTGAATGTCAAAACATGAGTGACCAACTGAACAATATCTTTACCTACTCATGCTGCAAATTCGGACCACACAATTTTTCCCGAGCGTTTGCTTATTCATTTTGAGCTGCTACCTTCCTCCACTTTTAAAAATATTGTTACACTCTTATAGCTATTACCAATCGCTTAACAATGGTTAGGAAGCAGGACATGAACCCTGGATGCTGTTTAAGTTGGGGAGTAGGTGCTGGAATAGAACTGAGGAGGGGATCTTGCCCAGCGTTCAAACACCTGCAACTCTCCTGCAATTGCTAGGGCAGTATGGGTGCAGAGAGGACAAAGTACCATCACTAGTAACCAGTTTAGGAGAAATGGCGGGAGGTTTGAAGTGAGAGGAGGGGGTTTTTTTGCCAGGGAAAATCTATGTTTACATGATCATTCAATCCACGTCAGTAGCAAATAATGGAGATGAATTTGAGTTCCTCCCACAGCAGTTAACTTTTGGTCATGGCCACTGCCTGTGCGCTGCACACTAGGGCTGTATGAAATTTCACTGGCCGTTTTTTGTTTTGACACTGTTTCAACTCATTTTGAGGTCAAAACAGCAAAATTGAAATGAAACGAAGTGCTGCGAAACAGCCTTGAAACAAATAAGGCTAGTTGAAATGGTTTGACCATAGTGCGGGGGATGGGAAGCCAGTCCAGCTGGGCTGACTTCCAGTCCCTGGGGCTAGGATCGGGCTTGGGAAAGGAAGTCATCCCAGCTGGGCTGAGTTCACATCCCCCACGCTAGATGGGGCTGGGGATGGGAAGTCGGACCATCCCCAGCCCCATCTAGCATGAGGGATGGAAACTCAGCCCAGTGGTGGAACTAGGGTTGGGAACTCAGTCCAGCTGGGCTAAGTTCCTTTCCCCAGTGCAATGGTTGGGTAAAATGTCAAACCAGCATTAAAATAGCCTCACTGTTTCAACTCTAAATGAAATTCGATACAAAACACTGTTCCGTCCAGACCTTGAAACTGAGGTCGGAATAGAACAGTGCCGTTTTGCACAGCCCTACTGCACACCACCACAGCCCAGGTGCACCATTAGCCAGTTGTGCCTCTGGTTATTAGATGTAATATTTGGGCACTAATGCCATGTGATTTATTATGTATTTCTTTTAAGTTGCACCAGTTTACTTGGGCTATTCTGCAGACACCGCATGATTTTTTTTTTTTTTCTTCTACTAAAATGGTTTATCATGAGGGGACAGGGGGGTTGCCTTAATTTAGGTTAATTTTGTTATTGCTGCCCATACTGAAATAGATCTAGCCTCTTATTCAAACATGCAGGGAACCTGCTTTGATCATTTTATTCATGTGGGAGGCTCAGATTTTCTGAAAACATGGTTGTGATTTAGAGGCCTGGAAATTCAAGACTATTTTGAGAACTTTGACCTAAAAATACTGTATTATTGGAGCAACAAAAGAAACCAGAGTTGCAAACAATTGTGGCTATTTTCTAACACGGATGCTTTGTGATTTTTTGTTCTTGGAAATACATTTGGATTTTTTGTGAAGTGTATATGTGTGCATACATTTTTTTTTTTTTAAGGTTACTGAGACTAATTTAAAAGACTAACCATATAGCCTTTGGTCCACAGGCTTCAATTGCATAAATTACAGCATTGGAACTATTTAAAAAAAGGGATAAATATGTATTCATTGCCACCATTCTTACCAATGAACATTAGCTTTATGTTATATCATTTGTTACCATCATTTTTTCCACTAGTGATTTATTGATATTACTATAGAATGAGAAACCAGACACATACGATATGCATATATGTATGTGCAATGCATGTCATCAGCTAAGCTGAAGGATATGCATGAATCCTGGAAGAGGCTCATTAATCAAACAGATGTAGTTTCAGTAATTATGAAATCTCCTCATTAAGCAGCAGCAGTAAGTCATTAAAATATCTTCTCCGGCCTTTTGGCTAAGATCAAGTGTAGAAATATCTTCTCATTAGGATAATGGAGTTCAATAAAATTATATTCCATCATTCTCCATAAGGGAGCAAAGTGGAACTTTTTGGTTAACTGCAATCACTTAGTCATTCATTTTATCTTCCTCAGATCTTGTTCACTCATTTATAAGAGAAAATTAATTCTTCACACATTTAGACTACTATCCTGACAAAATGCATTGGTCATAAAAGTTAACTTTGTAAGAGAAATTAAGGGTGGTTTAATGAAATTAATATAGGAAATAGAATGAATAGAAATTAGGTTGTTTTTTTTTTAAATTCAGGAAGTCCTTAATTTGAATTTAATTTGTGCTTTTTTTTAAAATAAATTGGTTAAGAAAAGCATAGGTGTTCATGACCAACCAATTTCATTAACCTTTTTTTAACACTAAGTGAAGGTTGAGTGCAATTTCTTCGAAAATGTGGATTTTTTTTTT
>NW_017728886.1:95138361-95155634 GCF_001723895.1 Crocodylus porosus
TCAAACTGATGAGGTTCAACAATATTTGTGGTTCAACAATATGTTATTTCCTCTGGTAAGGAGGAAAAAGGTGATTTACTTCATGGGGGAAAAACACAAAACACAACAGATGATTCACATTCCACACCACAAGTCAGGTGCTATGTGGCTGGATTTTGCTGAAGTACGAGATGTGTAAATAAGTCTTTCATATCACCAAATGGTGGTGTTAGTATGTTTGCAGTAACTAACAACATAGTGTATTTATATTTCAGTGCATACAAATAACTATGTAAATGTGTAGATTTACTGTAATGATTTGATAAAAGTGTGCTCTTTTTGCAGCTGTTGCAAACTTTCCAGGAAAAAATTAAGCACTGGCCTGAAATAAAAGGGGGGCCATGATTTTAGGAAAGTCACTATACTGATCTGCTTCTGGCAGTGTATGAATAACTTATAATAATGTTAGATGGTTGTTTTTAAAGGCTTATTAACCTCTCAAGTAAGCTTGTTTTCTAAACTATTTTCAAACCAAGAGGGCTCAACTGAGCTGGGAAAAACTGAAGTTAAGTGGGTAACTCATAACCTCTCTGCTCAAAGTTAAAACTCTGGGCTAGAATTGTGACCTGCTTTGTGGGGGGATAAGGCACTCTCATCTGCTCTTCCTAAGGTATAGGTTAATACTCTACCCTACTGTGTGTTCTCCCAGCAGCTATTTCAATTCATCAAGAGGAGCCAAGGTTGATTCTAGTCCACATCCAACTGCTTAGAGTGGGCACCTCCTGTTTCTTATCTCCCACTCTTTCAGTGGCAATGCAGTCTAAACAGCAATTTTTCATCCAGGCAAGAGTGAAAGAAGGGTTGCCTACTTGTCTAGGGGCATTCTAGCCCTTAATTATTTTGTACAGTGTGGCACTATGTGGCGTTTCAGCAATATGAAAAAAAGCTGCTGATCAATGTTTGTTTAAAGAAAGGCAGAAGCAGCATCATTGTTCTGGGTATTAGTAACATGCTAGAATGGCCACAACGTGTGGGCTTGTGTGATTTTTTTCTTTTACTTTAAACCACTGAGAGTTGTTGTCCACCTTTAAAGACATAGATGCCTGTATTGTATCTGTTTTGAAATGGCTGTGCACATGAAGAGAACTGACCTGATGCATTTAGTGAGCATTATTGACATGGGTAGCTGTGACATGGCTGACAGCCAATCGGAAATCAGCCGGGATACCTGTGTTATCACTGATAGTCAACTGGAGCATGTCAGTTGTGTCAGTTTCTAGAGATGACATTTTAACAGGTATCCTTTATGTAAAACAGTGCAGACTCTTCATCCCCTGTAAAAATGTTTCAGGGTATTTGCTGGACCTTAATATTTAGATTTAATTATAGCTATTCTCTCCTCTCTTTCATAAGATAAGTCACCTTCATTTGTCAGATATGCTAATTTAGCCACGTTGTTTTCCTTGGTTGATACGTTAAACGTACTAATGATAAGGTTTTACCAAGCATAATTACATAGCACACTTGGCCCAAAAAATGCCTTTGTAGTAATTGTGCATGCTAATGAGGGTACAATAATAGACAATTCTGTTGTCAACACGATTTGCATTTGATAAATAGTACTTTAGATCAGAAAAAGCTATTTAATTTATCAATAGGAAAAAAATCTGGGTAGCTAAAACTGTTTCAAGAAAAATTTGCTTGCATCTCAATGGACTGGATATTTTATCCAAAGTGCAAAATGCAGTGACTTGCTATATAAAAATTAACTCATTTGGGTAGAAAATGGCATTCATATAATTTAACCCCCCCCCCCCAAAAAAACCCAAACAAAACAAAACAAGGAAAATATTCAAATGATTGCTTCTATCAAATCTGCATAATTACCATCAATGTCTCCTACTACACATGATGGAAATATGAAACATGCAGGAGCAGTAATAATATTTACTACATTGTAGCTACACTTGTTCAGTATTACCCAAGTCTGTCACTTGGGAAAAGTTAGAGTTCCTTTGATTTACCATAATAAATCTTCCAATAATCTGATAAACATGGAAATACCAGCACATTAGTCTCTGCTTTCAGAAAGCCCTTTTGAAATTAATTTGGAGGATTTAACCACCATTAAGTTCAGAACTGAACTTGGTACTTGTCCTGTGAAAAAGGTATTCTCCCCACCTTTGTAACAAATTAAGTTCAGCAGGCATGCAAAATGAAAGCAAAGGCAGTTCACATATGGATTGCATAACTTTGATTTTTTTTTTTGACAGTGTTCAGTTAGCTTCAGTATTTCTGCATCAAATTAAATATTTTATATTCAGTGTTAAAAACACTTGGCTAAGCATTTTGATATTATGTTTGGGAAAGACTGCAATAGGTGAAGGTTGCTTTAAAAATTAGGTTGTACTAATTTGCTTTATGAAAAATTTTGTGAGCTGGTCCATTGTGGGTGAATCTGTGCTAGGGAAGTCCTCTAAGAAAACCCATCCCTCCCATTCCCCAACTGCTAAGGGTTGAGAAAATGTGCTATTAGCCATCTTGTAGCATGTGTCCAGGGCACACTTGCTACTGTTCCCAGTGTCAGAAGTGCTTGTAAGAGCAACTACATTGGCTTTTTGTAACTGGCAAGAGTGAGAGAGGGCATGAGTTGTGTTCAGTTTCCACAGGCCCCAAATGTCTTAAGACTAGATTTAGCTTAATAAACAAATAAAAATCCATTACAACTCTGACAGAAATTTGGGGTTTCTACATACATAAATATCAGAAATGTTGAGTTTTCTGCATAAATATATAAATACAAGTATTTGCAAAAAGTGGATGTTGACAAGGGGAATAACAGCAATAATAAACCTCTGCTTAACTAAAAAGATCTAGAGGTTTTCTTTAGCTAAAAATCCCAAACGTGTTATGATATATGTGAATTAGGGGAGCTGTATTTTGGATGTCTCCCATGATGTTGCATTTTGAAACAAAGTACTCCAGTTTTCAGCCACAGTATTTTGGGGTTTTTTGGATATTTTGCTGAAGGTTTGCAATTTCCTTTTATATTGTGTAAAAGGGGGAGGGGGTGGATTTTGGTATGTTTAGCGATTTCCCAAATTGGGTGAGAGGTATTTAATGTCAACGAAAACATAAATCTGAATGCAAGCATTTGTAATTGTCTTATAATAATTAAAATGAATGAATCAGACCAAGTCCAGAATTTGGTTCAGATGAACGTCTGGGTATTTGCTCCCCAAATCAGACAGGAATTAAATGTGTGAATAACTCCATGCATGAGTCCTTTTGCAGTCAAGAAGACTCAGGTGTACAGATGTTTAAATATTTTTGTTGAATTATGCTCTTGACTTTAGGTACCAAGATCCGGCTTCCAGTGTTTCTTTATGTTCACTGACTAAAAAAATCTTCCAGGAATGTCCTGTCTTTGGTGGCGGGTGGTACCATTGGAACTAGTACTACCAGCAGCCACAGTTTAAGTGAAGGATGGCCAAGTTACAAAAGATTTTAGAAGGGGCCTTGGAAGGTTTGGGAAACTGACTTATTCAGGAGACTATTAATATTGAGCTAGCTCATAAAAATATAGGCTGTCAGCTACATCACAGCATTTTTCATCTTGAATTGTCCTGGAATCCCAGAAAGTACTATAGACTTCATGGGAAGTCTTTTTGTAAGGCAAAGTTACTGTTCAGCCTGAGATGGGGTGTCAGAATCTAAATCCATGGCAGTAATAGTTTTACATTCCTCTAAGTAAATGACCATCATTTAATGCATTGGTGATCTCTGTCCACTTGCTAGTGAACAGGTATCCACATCACAGAAACTCCTCTGTACACACAAGGACTTGAATAATCTCAGTAGGTCAATTTAATTTGGGTTTGTGACCAAACTATGTCATGCCCTCAAAAGTTAGTCTATTTCCTTTTTTCGTGCACCAATCAAATCAAATCATATATATATAGGTCTGATCACTTTGCTTTTCTTCTTTAATCTGAAATAAAAGGACAAATACAAAGTTTCTGTAAAGGAACATAAGGTAACTCGCTTTGTAACTTTCTGCTTCTGGCTGAATCTCAAAGGTCAGTTGTCAATCTGGTCAGCAGAAAAAGTCCTTTACATATAGAAGTGTGCGACACAAGTTTGAATGAACCCTTCCATGTGTTTCTTCTCCTAACGGTTAGTTAGATATCTGTATATAGACTATCCATTTCAAGATCTCACAGTGTGAGGAAATTTGTACTGAGGACAGTGTTCCTGTTCAGCGGAAAGGAAGTGTATAGCTTTAGCTTCTAGGGCACTGTTAACAAGCACAAAATATTAAGCATTTTAAAAATGGAATTTGAAGAGGAATAATAAACAATAAGCAAACCCAGCCTCTTTTCCTCTGAATTGAGGAAAATACACCTTTGAATTAAGTAATAACACCGAGATTTAACCGTAGATTTAATTCTTTTTTTTAGAGATTTCACTGATGCCTAATAATTAAACATACTATTAATTATCACAATTGCTGCCATGTCATACTATTCACTAATAACAATGTATTAATACGTTTTAGCTAAGTACAATTTCTGTGCCATGTAATGAAGAAATTAATAAAAGGAGTTTTCATTTTGACATATATTGTACTTATGCCATGATTAATTGCATAGCCAAACCCATCTTTACAGCACAATGTGAATACTACTGGAAAAGGCTGATTTTAAATAAATATGGAGGAAAAGCAGAATAGCATTTTTTCCTCAGAATAAAAATTATCAAGTTTACGTTTGCATCGTTTTGGCCAAATATCTTTTTTTCAGAAATAACTGGATGTCATATCTGGATTTCAAGATATCCATTAGTCATGCAAACTGATGTACTAATTCCTTATGTACCAAGATGTGTTCTGAGGGGGTTTTCTGATGTCAAGGAAAAAGATATGTTTGCGTTGATAAATCATTTGAGTGAGTAATAGCTTACTAAAAATACTTGACTTGAAAATGATGCTTATGAGGCTAAACAAACTAGAATTTTTTATGTACTATGAATGTGGACAACCATTTGTGGGACCTGCTATAGGTTTAGGTGGCTTACATTAAGCCAGGAGTGGTGTGTGCAGGCATTAGCTGCTGCTTGGGTTGGGGGGATAAGTGGGTCCAAGAGAAGCTGGTGTGTCCTTTGGGAATGTTGGTGGATCTCTGGCATGGATTGCTTGGTCCTGGGGTGGGGAGGGGAAAGTCTGGGACTGAAGGTAGCTCATTCAGGGTCAGGGAGCAGGTATTAGAACCATACACCTTGGGGCAGGGCAAGTGGCTGGGCTTTCCCAGCCCTAGGTCTATTCTGTAAATGTGTACAGGGGTTCACTAAACCAGGTTAACCCAGGTCATTCTGAAATTAGTTCACCTCTGAGATAAACTTTTTCAGGTGCACCTAACTTTTTGTTACATCAGTTCAAAATATAATGCTTTTATATGCCACATTATAGCACCTAACAGCTACAAGCTGTAGTGGAACCAGCTGCTATACTGCAGAGCAATATTAGAAACTATGTAGAATATAATTGTCTTCATACAGACATAGAAGGAGTCTCTAGCTCTGTCTTCTACCCCACCACCCCCCTGCCCTCCTTTCAGTATTAAATCCTCAGCACTAAATTTAATCTATTCACAATGGAATTGAATTTTACTGTTGCCTTCAGTGGGGACAGTTAGACCAATTCATTCTACGGATTGTGTTTTACATGCAAGTTAGTTGTAGAGTAAAATTTTCATAATCCTAATCATTTTATCCATAGATGACTAGCTACATTTTTAAAAGTACCCAAGCAAGTTGGGTACCTTGCATTTTTAGGTGCATAAATCCCTAGATGACCTAGGAGCTTAAGATCCATTTTCAAAAGTGACTTAAGCACTTTAGAACTTGTCATTGAAGTGACTTGAACTAATATAAAAGCCAGGGCCACACAGTTGGCTGTCTAAACTTAAGCAGATAAACACATTTATTTTGATTTCCCTTTAACTTTTGCACAGGTTGCGAGTGCTCAGTACTTCAGGATCACACCTTTCACTTGGTTTTTTTCTGACTTGGATGGCTAAAGTTAGACACCTCAATAAAAAAAAAAGATCTAACTTTTTTTCCAGATGGTTTTTTGTATTTGTCAGCTTCTTCCTTCTCTTTTTGACAAGATACACAGATTTACTTGAAATATCTCTTCCCCAAGCCCCCTTTTGAAAATAATAAAAATAAAATCGAAGCAGACGGATCAGCTATTTACTTGTGGTGCTAGGCACCCTGTAATCAGCGGAACACAAGGTGCCCTCTAAATGCCTTCTGTAGTTGCTAGTCAAACGTTCTTATCTTCCCACTTTGCAAGACTGTCATGGAGAAAAATATTCTTCTGAACTCCAGATACTCAAATTTCTATACAGCGAGATTTGTTCTTGCCACAAATGCATGCAGTTTCCTTTTAGTAATTCAGTTCATGCCTGGAAAAATGAAGAGACTTCAACAGTAGATTGTTACTAAAATTACCAAATATTTAAAGCATTTGCAGCCTTTGCATGAAACTTATTGTACTTGCCACAAAAATGTCATACAAGGTTGTTGAATACCTCCTTGAATGTGCTAAAAGCCAGTGATTTAAATTTTGAGAAACTTGGCACCCATTTGCTGGAATTTAATTCCTTTATCCACGTGGCAACTCTGCGTGTACATTTGAACATACTCATGTGCAAACTTTTTTCTTTTCTATGCACAGCAGGAATCCATCTTTGTGTGTAGATGTCAACATAGGAAGTTGGGTAACTACACACTTTCTCCAGAAAGAAGTAAATTCCATAACTGGAGGCTTTCTACCAGGGTTGTGCAATCACCTGTCTCCAGAAAGTAAGATCAAGAGACTCTTGGTGAATTTTTTTGAAATGTTTGCCATATACCCGTTGTAGTTTAATGCTAGGTAAGAATAAGGGGTTAAAAAACATCATAGTAGTTTTCCATTAACATTTCTTTGCTAGAACACTTGCCTGATATTTCACTGCATGATATTTCAGTGCATCATCATCATTGGTGTTTTGATAACACTACCTGTGGCTCGCAAATAAAGGGAGAGAACAGTGCGATTTAACATAGTATGAACTATTCATGTCTTGATTCAGATGTAAGGAATAGGACATATGTTATTAAAATCTTTCATAACTGGCCATGTTGGGCACTTACAGAGATGCAGGGAACCTGTTCCAATGTGTTGGAAATCCAGTGCGTCAGAGCACGTAAATTATAAATTGATGCACTCCGGCAGCCTCGCATGCCTGGGGACCTGGTGCTTTCCTCCATGGCTCAGTGCCCCCTGAAACCACCCAAGCTGGGTGCCTGTGGGTGGGTGCCACCTGGGGAGGGAGAAGCCGCTGCTGCCATGGAGGGCAGCACCAGTCCCCCACCCGCCGCAGCCCAGGGACCACTCGGCCCATTGGAGAGGCAGGTAAGTCAGCAGGGTGTGTGCACGATATGGGGGTTTAATCAGCCCTAAATTGAGGTGGTGTTTTTTAAAACTCACCACTTCAATTTAGGGCCCGTTTCATCTACACACAGCCCATGTGTACAGATATTCAGGATTTTTCTCCCAGAGCAAAAATGGCTCCAGGAGAAAAATAATTGGGCAAGAACCAGGGTTAACTTGGTTCTGGGAGATCAAATGTCTGTACACTTACTCTTCTTGGATGTCAAAGAACTGTGCTGTGGTTTGCTTTGCTACTGTCCACTCCCCACAGGGAGACGGCATATCACTTGGGCTGCACTCTACTCCAGTAGAGCAGGAAATAGAACATACCCAGAGTGCTTTGATCCCAGTGCTGTGTTCCAGGGCTGCAGGGATACAGAGGCTCAATTAGCCAATCAGGGCCACCCTCTTCACTTTGCTGTCATCTGTCTCCAGGCAGATTGAGGAGCCTGCAGAGCATGCCAAGGTATGCATACAGGGTCCCCTAGCTGTGCAACATCAGCACTGCAGGCTGTCTTACAATGCTTGTTCTGAGCTGTCTATGTATGTCTTTCTACAAGGAAAACAAACCCGAGAGAATGCTCTCATGCGTATATAGCCCTTATGGCTGGGGGAAAAAAAAACTTAGAACAAAAGAAGGGAATATGTGTTTTGACATGATTTCTCTTCTTGTACAAGAAATAAGTTGAAAGGTTATCAGGATATGATTTATCTGTTACATACCTATTGATTTCTGTTTGTATCACCACTGGTAAAAGCAGCCAATTGATAAGTAGCCGGACAGATGGTTAGTGTTTGCTCTGAATATGGCATATGTGGATTTTTTTCTAAGAGGTAATGAAAATGAAATCAGTTTATCAACCTAGAAATAACTGGGGAAGGGGCATTTATAAAAAAAAAAGTAAATTTGAACCTGTTTCAGTATTATTTATGTTATATGGTTTTTACATTGGGAAGAAACATGCCTTTTTTTTCCAAAATGCTGCCAATGTCCATTGCTTTATTTAACCATTTATGGGACATGCATTATGTGCTTCAGCTCATTCAGTACTTTCAGTTCTGGAAAGAATAAAGTTTTGTTTCCCTGTGATAGAGGAAGGATAGTCTTGCGGCTTAAGTTCTGAGCTAGTAATCAGTGGATGCAGCATCTATTCTCAGTTCTGAACTGCATTTACTGTGGCCTCTCTCAAGTCCATTTAATCCATATATACTAGGGCTTCTCCATCTGAAGAAAGGTGATGTACATATTCAGTGATTTCTTATGAAACTAATGTTCTAAAGTGGTTTCACTGCCAGAGAAGGAAGGTTCTATGTGCTAAGTAGAAATCACTGATATTATGAATTTTCAGTGCATGCTTGTATGAATTGACATATAGCTTGCTTGAATTTATCTTTTATACTATTTTTTTTGCAGAAGATACCAAGCTGGGTAGAATAGCAGATGCACTGGATAGTTAGGGCTAGGATTTAGGGGATGAATCTACATGTGAAATTAATGCAATGCAGTAAACTCTGAAACAGTTCATGCCAAAGTTCACGACAACATCTACTCGTGCGCCCAGGACAACAGCACTTTGAGCTGGGTTGGAGCAGACCTGGGCTGACGGCAGGCTTGTAGTGTCAGCCCTGGGCTCTGAGTGGTGGGGTTGGGCAGCAGAGGGGCTGGATGTGGCACAAAAGTGCTGAACGTGCACAGCAGTGTAGCTAGGCTGCAGGCAGGGATCTGAACTGTTGCTGTCTCAGCTGACCTGGTGCAATCTCCACCTGCAGTCACCATCTACATGAGCATTTGATTGCAGTAAGTAAATGACTCCACCAAAAGATAATACTGTCTCTGACAGTACTTTCTTACTATAGAGCAAATTAATTTACTGTGCCGTAATACCAGCGCACATGTAGATGGTGATGCTTTACTGCCGAGTTAATTGGTCAACTCTGCACTAAAGTGCATGTGTAGATGCACCCAGAGGCTGTCCCCCCAGGAGCAGGAACATTCATTTCCCTAGGGAAAAGTACCAGAGGCATACCTTGTGCTGCTGCTGCTTGCTCCCAGGGAACAAGTGTATTCCAGTGAGCAGAAAGGTAACAGGTTACTCTGGGTGGGGTTGGGGAAACTGGGGCCAGCAATTGTTCTGGCCCCAGCAGCCTTACCTGGGGTCCTGGGGAGCTTCACCTGTAGTGCTCTTGGAGCAGGGAGCCTGGCCCACAGCTGGATCATGATTCCAGCTGGCTAGGCTCCAGTTCTGAGCAGCGCACACTGCTGACACATGCATTGGCCTGATTTATTTTTGGCATGTGTTTTTTTATTTTTTTTTTTTACCCTGGGATTTCCTCGGGTCAAGAAAACCCCTGCACTGCCAAGTAGCAGTTTATAGAACACCTACATGTGGGTGTGTGGCACTGCAGACAGGTCCATGGCATCACATGCCACAAGTCCGTGTTCATTTGGACCTAGACAAATTGCAGGATTGGACCAAAAAAACTGTGAAGTAATGCACTTAGGACACAACAATCCCATGCACTGGTACAGGCTGGGGGCCAACTGGCTAAGAAGCAGATCTGCTGAAAAGGACCTGGGGGCTACAGTGGACAAGAAACTGAATATGTGCCAACAGTGTGCCCTTGTTCCAAAGAAGGCTAACGGCATGCAGGGTTGCATTAGTAGGAATATTGCCAGCAGATTGAGGGGAAGTGATTCTTATCCTTTGTTTGGCACTACTGAGGCCACATCTGGAGTATGGTGTCCAGTTTGGGGCCCCCACTACCGAAGGAATGTGGACAAATTGGAAAGAGTTCAGCTGAGGGCAGTGAAAATGGTGAGGGGGCTGGGGCACATGACTTGTGAGGAGAAGCTGAGAGAACTAAGTTTGTTTAGCCTGGAGAAGAGAACACTGAGGGGGGATTTAATAGCAGCCTCCAGCTACCTGAAGGGCGGTTCCAAAGAGAATGGAGCCGGACTGTTCTCAGTGGTGGGAGATGACAGAACAAGGTCTGAAGTTGCAGCAGGGGAAGTTTAGGTTAGATATTAGGGGTAAAAAAATCTCACTAGGAGGGTAGTAAGGCACTGGAACAGACTACCCAGAAAGGTTGTGGAAAATCCATCCTTGGAGGTTTTTAAGACCCATCTAGGCACAGCCTTGGCTGGGATGATCTCATCCTGCTTTGAGTGTGGGGTTGGACTATATGACCGTCTGAGGTCCCTTCTAACCATAACTTGCTATTATTCTATTTTACATAGGGGCTGATTGCATTACATTGAGGTTGATTCTGATCCCACTTTGAATAGTATGAATTCAGAATAGCTGTAACAAAGTCAATGACTTTATCTGTTTGGAAGTTGTGTAAGAAAGAGAGGAACTGGGACAAATTTGTTTTCAAATTGGTATGAAAAAATGTATTATGTGTTGGTTTTTATGTCCTCACAGAACCTTGTCTTTCCATTTTATTGTCACATGCCAACCTCATGGATTGTTTTACTGAAGGTGGTACTTGGAGGTATTTTGTAGTCCTAAAACTGATTAATATGAGGGAGTGAAAATAACCATTAAATCTAAAGGACATTGCTGGTATAAGAACAAATGAATGTAACTGGCAATGTATAAATTTAGAACGGAAATTAAAAGAAGGGGGAAGGGGGTTCTAATAGAGCCCTCCAATAGGAACAGTGGGTGAGGAAGGGGCAAAAAAGGTGGGGCTTGATCCATTTCATAAGTGGATTATATAAATGTAGTTTCTACAGCAGCAGAGGTCCAGATTTGGATTCCTGTGTACCTAATGATATTCCCAAATCCTGGAGTCTGATGTATCTAATACCTACCTTATTATATAAGGTAGTCAGAGGAGAATCTCATATGAACTAAATAATTGGCTTATCTAATTAATTTAAATTAAAACATTCATGAAAAGATAATGTAATAATATGAGGACTTTTACTTAAAGAGTGATGCCCCCCTTCCCCCTCCCATCTTGCTTTGGTAAGCTAGTAGATTTCTATTAGATTTTTATGGTCTCCTATTTTCTGACCCCCTTATAACTCACTCCCACTAGCCCTTCTACATTTCTCCTAGCATCCTGATCCCCAGGCTTTGAAACATTCAACTCGTGCATGCACGTGTATTTTGAGCTATATCTTGCCTTTTTCTATGCTGATGTCCAGCCACTACAGCACAAATGTTTTGCAGAAGACATGATAATACTCCCTGTGGTTGATTTCTCTAACAAGTTCGCATTTATTTCCAACTTGGAGAGTTACTAGTTAACTATGTTGGGTCTGAATGGATTGAAAATAAAAGCTCTTCTGATGTCTTCCAGGTTTCATTGACAACTATATATAACTTGTAGCTTTTTAAATCCAGTGGATAGCATAGTTGGCTCTTTATGGCCATTTGACTGAGAATGCAGAGCAAATTTCGTATTGATTTTTAAAAGTGTTTTGGAAGAAGAATAATCTGTGAGGGCATGCTGTGTGCATTGCATGTACACATCTGCCTAGTCGAATTGTTACAAAAATGAGTTATTTCCATTTGGATTGACTCCACACACTCTGAGTCCACTTCTCAGTCTCTTGCATGCAGTTTAGACAATAAGCCAACAAAGCTATTAACATAGTGGTAAGAGTCTTTGTTTGTTCATTTAAATAGTAAAATAATTGTCAGTTCTATATACATAAAGAACTGTACAAAACGTATTGCTACCAAACATCCTCCAACTAATTATAAAATCTGAGCCTCTGAGTTTGAGTTTAATTTTCTGTTATACCTATTTAACCCCATTGACTTGACTGTAATTACTGGACAAGTTTTTGCCCTCAGTTACATCATTTTTTATTCCAAAATTCTCAGCATCTGAGGGAGAGTAGCCAGGAGTAGGAGAATATTTAACCATCAGAATGATAAAAGTGGAAGTAGCTATTTAAACAATGGATGTGGGGGGGAAACTTGGTATGGATTGTATCTGTTGTATAGTTGAGCAGACTGTCATTGCTCATGTGTTCAGAACTATTTAATGAAACCCCAAGAGTGCATCTAGGTTGACTTGCTTTTGGCTGTGTCTGTTCCAGATGCAATTGACCCAAGTAGCATGGAAGCTCTCCTAACAAAAACAAACAAACAAAAAACAGAGAGGGAGGCGCTTCTTGTTTAGTTCTTCCAGTTAAATTAATTTTATGATTTTAAAAATAGCAGGATTGTTTAAACCTCATTCCTTTCACCAGAAATTATTAACTAGCCTTCAAAGCAAGATCACTATCATAGGGTACATACAGATGTTTGGAGAGGTTAGATTGCATTAAAAATAATCACCTGATCTAATGTAATTTGCTCAGGTGCAGACCTTACACTTAAACCCCTAATTAGGTTGATCTAAGTGTGAACTACATGTACATAAGTCCAGGAAGGTTAGACAGGTATAAAATGGCTGACCTGATTTAAATTAACCCTACCCTGGAGGTGGTCAAATTTGGATAAGGTCCAGCAATACCAATCTAACTGTACTTCCGTACAGTTCCCAGCACAGCCCTGGGGCTAGGAAAGACCAGCTGATGGCTGTATCCCTGTGGCTTCACTTTTCCCACTCTTCCCCAGCACTGGACTGTTTTTAGTTCCTTGGCTCCTGTTTCCAATGTGGACCAGCCAGTCCCTCTGAGCCTGCTAAACCCACTTTCCCACAAGCTGCATCCAGTGCCAGTTTTACCAATGTTTACCAGCACCAGAAGCTAAGGAAGCAAGTCAGGGTGGAGAGGTAGGGGTAGGTAGGGTGATATGGGGAGGGGCTGGGTCACTGGGGAAGTTGTTCATCTAGGGGTCTGGGAGGGCTGGAGGGTTAAATATAGCATCTGGTCCTGGAGTGGGGAAGACAGTCCTCTTTCTACCCCAAGCCCACCACAGACCTTGCTTGCCTGCCCCCAATCCTGCCAAACTTTTGCATGCCCCTCCCCCCCAATTCCCTCCAAGCCTGACCCACTAGCACCCTCACATCTGGACTTAGCTTAGATTGGGTGGCCATTTTTAGCTTGATCTAACCTCTCCAAATATCTGTATGTACATATAGCTGTTTTGAAGAATTAGTAATCTGGGTCACAGATGTGTTGCATATTTAATTTTTAAGTGGCCATGAGTTCCTATACTTCCCACTGAAGTTAATAGAAGCTGTCTATTCCAAAAATTAGGTCCTAAATACCAGAAATAGAAGTTAGATACAGTGTTGCTTTTGAAAATCCCACAAAGTGGTCATCTATCATAATTAGGCATCTAAATACCTTTGAAAAATCTGACCTTAAATGTCTTGTTCAGTGTCACACAATGAATAACACCTATATCAGAATAAAATGCAACACACCTGATTATCCGTTCTCTGATCAGAACAAAAATAAACTAATAAACAAAAGAAAATGCAAACAAGAAAAGCCTCTAATTGTGCTCCTTTTACTGCAGAAAGAGGATCTATAAAATTCGATACATGCTTTTCCTATTATTTGTAGAAATAAAGCACAGAACAAGTAACCTTGAATGCCAAAGATTGAACAGAGACCACTAACATCATGTAATTTATGGCCTTGCCTTTTGGAGGAAAAACAGCTGCTACATTTTTCTCCCTTTTAGCAAGAACAGTCACTGTCACCCTTTTGAGCAACAATGTGTTATCTCTATTGACAGTATTCAACTCAGGATGGAATATGAAGCATTCCATGGGATCAATATGAGTTGCTCTAATCTTCAGATTACAGCTGAGCTCCAGAGATATTTACTGAAAAGATTCAGTTACAGTTGGGCTCATTTGCTCATGCTGCTGAATGTGAAACTGCCTCACTAGCAATCTGTCAAGATTGCCATTCAGGATCTCAATCATATGAGAAAGCTGTGGTCTTTCTGAGGTAAGGAAAGGGCACACAAACAGTTAGAAGCAACATTTAAAAAATGAGATGCTGAGAGAAATAGCAGATAAAGGCTAAAAGAGACTGGATATGACTGATTTGACTTGGATGTATTGAATGGAAAGGTGCTTGGGAAGTTATGACATGTTTGCCGAGTAGCTAATTATGTATTTTGCGGTGGAAAGAGACAAGAGTGAAGCTTCATGCATATGTGAGAACATAGAATGGTTGTTCCAGTGAAACGCACCAGTTTGGCTTGAAGGAATTAAAGGAGAACTCTTGTCTTAAAAAAAAAAAAAAAATTAAAAATAAATAAATAAATAAATCTTTATCACGCACATTATATAAAGAGACACAAAAGGCCTTGTGTAGCCACAAAGTAGGAGACAACTTTGCATTGGTCAAAGATTACTTTCATGCTGATGACTATTAATGATGCCATTTATCATAAATAGGGTGACCACATGTCCTGGTTTGGCCAGAATGGTCCCAAACTTTGTAGACCATCCTGGCAGGTTGGTGAGAAGTGAAGCAAAAGTCCTGGGCTGGTGCCATCCCACCTAAACATGCGTGGCCTGGCTCCTCCTGAGCAGGCTGGAGGTGGAAGGTGGGCTGAGCATTGTTCCTCCTGCCGGAGCAGTGGATCGACCAGGGCTGGGGCTGGGCTTGGGCACCTAGGATGGTGGAGCAGGGTGGGGCAGGACAGCATGGAGGCCCATGGCTGAGCTCCATCCCCTGTGTATAGAGGTTGGACCAGGCTGGGAGTGGGCACTGTGTGGTGCCTTCTGGGCTCCACCAGCCTGTGGTCCATAGCCGTATGGCGTCTCCGTCAAGCTGCCAGCATCCTCATATCCTGCTGCTGTGGCCAGTGTCGAGGTCCAGGCTGAACACAGTGACCCCAGGCAGCTGCTAGCAGTGGGGAGAAAGTGCTGTGTAATTGCACAATGCAGGCTGGGGGGCATTGCGCTCTCAGACTGGTCCAGCCTTTGCACACAAGAGATGGAGCCCTGCCATGGGTCTCCACATGGTCCTGCTCTGCCATCAGGGTCCTGGGAGCCATGGGGCTGTGTGTGCGCATGTGTGTGGGTCCTCGCAGGGAGGGGGGTGCAGAGGTACAGAATGGGTGTGTGTGGTTGCGGGTGTCTACATCCATGCCCCCTGTCCTGGCCTTCCTTATTTCATCCCAGATTTCCCTAAAAGTATTATGGTTACCCTAATCATAAGAGGGAAAAAGAAGGCTGTATTTTCCCACTTCCTCCCAGCAAGCAGCAGAATTCCTAGTAAGCAACTGGCTGCTGAACTGGCCGGATGGTTATGGTGTTTTGGTTTGTATGCAAGACATTTAAAAAACATAAATAAAAAATAAAAACGAGGGTTAGCCAGTTGCATTCAGGAAAACCTTTATGGATCAGATATAAAACAAAGTTCAACAGAACCATCTAAAATGTACCTGATATTGTTTGCTATATTGATAAGTAGGTAGCTCCTTTTCCCTCCTTTTTTGAAAAGGTTTAGTCTTTATAACTACCTTGTTGATTTGTTGCTGCAGTTAATACTGCAGTGCATGACCTGCAGCTTAGATGTCTGGGTAACTTAATCGCCTGTGGAATCAGGTGCACCTAGCCTGGCATTTGTCAACCATCATGTTCATCTATATTCATCATGTCTATTAACAACCTTTCTTAGAACACAAGGGAAAAGGCTTTCTCAGCACTGTTCTTGTCCCTAGATGATGAAGGGTTTGGAGAGAGTTTATCATCCTCATCCAGAGGCTGTGACTCATGGCCAAGGTTGTCCTCTCTTAAACTTAGCTGCCAGGGGCTGTCCTCCTCAGTAATGTTGCTTAGAAGTTTGTTGTTTGATTACCGCCATTGCCTGTAAAATACTTCATAGTGTCTCCCACCATTAGGTTAACAACACTTAAAGAATGCAGCTGAACCACTGAATAAAATTTTTCTAGCAAATTATGCTTAGCTATTCCTCTTTTTGGAGTGTATAGCCCTGTGAATAAAACATGCTGATTCTGGCATTCATTTTAGATTATAAAAATCCATTTATGCAACATGGGAAAGGAAGGTTTCCTGAGCACACCAAGATTGTACAATCCATAAGAGACGCATTAATATTCATATTGGTTCTGATGGAGTATATGTCAACTCCCATATATCTTTATCCACATTCTAGAGTGACCCTGGCAATTTCATGACTGCTGCTGGTAAGTGCCTGACTGCCAAATTTCAGTGTGCTGCAAAGAAACTGTTCTTCATGTACAAAGGGTGATGGTTGAAGAAATAGTTTTTTAGCTCCGCTAGCATTTTATCACATTATGTATCATTAACCCTGGTGGTCTGAGCCCCCACAAAACATCTGCATTATGATTTGGTTTCTTTTCTGTGTTACAAGGAAGGATTAGAAGTTTCTTTTAGACTGCCAGCTACAAGAAACATTTTTCTGTGTAATTATTACATTGAATATGTAAGTAATAGTTTAAGTTTCTGCTACTGTGGTATAAGGGTAGGCACTCCTCTGACCTTCTACTTACAAAAACAAAACTCTGCAGGGTAAAAATAAAAGAGAGGTTAAATATTTTTTGTCATAAAGCCATGCTTTTCTGTATTGTTTGGCTGAGACGTTGCATATTAACGCTTCCTTTCAAAATGATTCACAAATTTCTCCTTCTGTTAGAAATAAGTTGCAGCTATTTTTCCATGCAGTAAATATTTAATTGCAATTACTGCAGCAACATTCCTTTTCTACCTCCAAACTGGCCTGCACTCCTTGTTATATACTTCCCTGGGTGGCACTATTCTATTCTATTTTCCAAATTCCTCATGAACGTTAATGGTTAAGGCATTTAAAATATAACCTTTATGGCTACATACAGACATCTGGGGAGGTTAGATCATATTAAAAGTGCCACCAGATATAAGATAACTCAGGATGCCT
>NW_017728886.1:95155925-95186773 GCF_001723895.1 Crocodylus porosus
ACCACCCATCCTGGCTGCCTGCCCCTCTCTTCACCCTGACTTGCTCAGCTCTCGGCATTGGTGAATGCTACTGAAACCAGAACAGAGATCAGCCTGTAGGATGGAGAGTTTTGTGGGGCTATAGTGGGGTTAGCTGGTCCATGGGGGAGGGGTTGTCTACTTAGGGGTAGGGAAGGGTCTTGGGAGGGGGGCCTCTAAAAATAGCCTGGTGCCAGGGAGAGGGTAGGAAAAGCACAGCCCTGAGCCTGGGACTGGAGTTAGAGCTAGAGGCTGGGCTTTCCCAGCCCTAGAGGTGTACAGAAGTTCAGTTAGGACCCGAGGTAAGTTAAATTATCTCAGAGGTATAGTTAACTTTAATCAGGTCAGCCAGTTTTAGGATGATCTAACTTTCTTGGACTTCTGTATAGTTTGCACACAGATCCACCTAACTAGTGTAAGGTCTGCACCTGAATGAGCTAAGTTAGAATGGGTGGCCATTTTTAATGTGATCTAACCTCCCCACATGTCTTTACACAGCCAATGAGAAATGGCTATGGCTGTGCCTCAGACTTGGCTGGCCCTTTAAGGAGTATTAGGTTCAGCCTCTTCTGTCCCACTTTAGCTCACTCAGTAAATGACAGGGCTAAATCTAAGAATCAGGTGGTAGTAACATGAACCATGATATCCAAGGAGAGTCAGATTTCATAGAAGAACAAACCTTAGCAAAGTAAAATGTCAGGAAAAGTGACTTCCTAATACTTTTCCAAGGGAATCGGGTTTGAAAACAAGCTAGAAAATGGCTTGAGGGGCAACTCTGGGTCAGGAGAAGAATCAAAGACATACTTGCCATACCAGTGCTTTGAAAAATACCTTAAGTAAGCAGTAGTAAAAGCCTCAAATAGAAAAGCTGTAGAATGTACATGTACTGTTCCTTGCATGGAGAAAGGACTATGAAGAAATACTCCTTTTGGCATCTTAATATATTAGTGCATGAGAAGGCTGAGACTGAAACCCTATAATTCTCTATGTAGTCTTAAGGAACTGAACTGGGGTGACTGACAGCTGCACAAGACCAGAGGGTGATCTCACTCTGTTGCAGTCTCCACAGAATGTCTTCTTTTTTTTTTGTTTTATGATTAATTTATTTAGTGTATGCAGTTTCAGCACATTGTTTCAGCCATTTTGAGGTGATGTCATCACCACTGTGAAGAACTTGAAGGCCACCAGATTGCATAGTACATGAACATGAGTCAACAATGTGGGACATGGTTTGAACTTGTCCACAAGGACATTTGTTGTCATTATGAAGGACCCATTGGTATACATTTGAGGCACAGTGACCCTGCCCAGTTTGAAAATGGTTGAAAAGTGCCTGGTAATGGAATGGAATTTAAATCCTGGTGGATTGCCTGTGGGGTCAGAGATGATGTGGTGATTCACTGGTGCTTACAATTACCATTTTTTGCACTATCAAGCAGGTAAGGAAAAATCAGAGGATTTTGAAAGGGTGGACCATACTGGATATCTCAATGGGAGCCAAGCTATTGGTGGGTGGGATGTGTCCCAATACACTGGCAGTGTAGGATTATCATGGAGTCTGGCTAGTAAGTTTACTTCAGCATTTGTGGGGCAGAGGTGAGGGGCAGCAATATAACATGACTGGTAACCATGGGAGTTGAGTGGGGTGTGATATGCCTGGCACAAGATGCATTGTAGCATGCAATTGGGTGTCCCCTATTTTGCTGTGCAATGAGCATTCATGTATGTGGTCAGGGGGTGCATAGGCAGGAGGGGGTTATTCATTTATTTTTCCATCTAAAGAGACTTATTTTCCTCCTAATTGTAACCAAAAAGAAGGGGACCCCACTGATCAAAAGAGTTAGACTAAGATGCATTTTGTTGGACATAGTTTACAAGAACAAGGCAAATATGCCATGGAGAACCTGCTGTTTTTCTTGTATAATTTGAATGAAGGAATGTACCTGAAAGTCTCTCTGAGGTGAGAGAAAGTTACAACATCTGTCTCTGATGCAGTCTGGATTATTTGTTCTGAAGGCAAAGCTGTTGCTTATTCAGATGTATTTATGTATGCCGTAAGAATAAGTTTTCTCCCTCAGCCAGGACTTACCAGTACCAGAGAGGGTTCTCCATTTTAAGTCATTGCAACCTTCCATTCAGTTCAGTAGCAGAATTTTGACAAGGCCTTGTGGGAGTTTGTCAGATGTCCTTCTACTGCACCACTAGAGGGCACCAAAGAGGTGTATACTGCTTATGCTGCACGTGGTTCTTTTGCCATTTCTAACCCATTGTTATCCCACAAAGATGGTAAAAATGGGTGGGATCTTAAAATAAACACTAAGTTATGATAGCCTTGCCAGCCATGGTGTAATTGTAGGGTAGTGCCTTGTAACAGCCGGCCAGTGTGATAGCACATCTAAGAGAGAATATAGCCCCAGCACTAGCCCTTTGATTAGCCGGCTTGTGAACTGGGCATTTGACAATAGAAGAAATAACATGTTAAACTTAGTTGATACATAGGGCACTTGAAACATGGGCACCTGCATGTTAAAGTTCATTGACTCTAAGTGCCCCTGAGGGTGTCAAACTTATACCACTTAAGGCAAAAGTTAGTTCTGGGTAGTGCTAGCTAAATCATGTTATAGTAATTTCAGTCTGCTCCATGGAGATGAAATGAGCCATTTGCAGTCCTCCAGCATCCCAGGATGCACTATTTCCTCCCTTTCTTACCCAGAGCACAGAGAAAGCCCAGGTGTCTTGGTTCCTAGCCATGCCCCTGCTCACTAGCCTTCCACTGTCAAGTCCAAACTGTGTAGTTAATACCATTTATCATGTGACTTCTTATAGCACATTCTGTGTCCAGAAAGCATCCAGACAAGCATTCCCTGGGGACAAGTAGCAGCAGTGCACCTTACACCATAGCTACTTGTCCCTGGTGAACACCTGTGCCACGTGCACTCTGGCATGTGGCAAGTCACTCTGGGTGGGGTAAGGGTGGCTGGGGCCAGCACTAGGCTGGTCCCAGAAACCTAATGTGGGGTCCAGAGGGCCTCCTGGGGCTGCTGCAGTGGTGATTCTGCCACACAGATCCTAGTCAGCAGCCAGAGCATGGCTCTGGGCTGCCTGGCTCTGCTTTTGAGCAGCGCACATTACCTAAGTGTGCACTGTTCTGCTGCTTTTTCCTATTGGTTTTTTTGACCTCTGGGGTCCAAAGAAAAAAACCACAGAAAAAAATGGAGGAGTTCACACATGGGCAGCACACCCTTGCAGTATGGAGAACATCTAAATATGCAGTATGTAGTGCCAGAGATGCATTTACATCTGGATGTAGCCTCTGAGTTTAAAACTGCTTAACAATCCACAGATTTAGTGTGGGCTAAGTGTACCATGTAACTTCCCCATTAGCAAACAAGGCAGAATAAAGCTCATTTATGTTTTGGCCTACAGAGCAAGACTCTCTCTCTTCTTTACCTTTTCTTGGTTTATTAAACAGTGTTAATCTTGTCTTGATTTAGTTTAGTTTGTTTTGTAGGATTATGCCTCCTCAGTTACAGCCCAGCAAACTATAGCAGAAAGGAGTGATCATGCCTTCATCAGTAACAATGAGTCTGCCCCTGTAGTTTTAACAGCATTTTGTGAGCTTCAGTCTGGCTGTCCTGATCAAATGTACCAGTAGGTTTATACAGTTTAAATGTATGAAAATATCTGAAATAATGTTCAGAGGAAGCCTTGATTTGGCTTCAAATAGAACCCTGGCATTTTCTGAATGATTAATATCATAAAAGTGACTCTGCTATTTGTAGGCCTCTAGGGCTGTGCGTAACACCATCATTTTATTTTCATGTCCATTTCACTGTTTCAAAGGGACAGTGTTTAATTTCATCATATGTTTTGTTTCAAAGCACTGTTCCATTTTATTTAGTCAAAACTGTTTCGCTGTTTTGACTCATTTCAGCGTTTCATAGGCTATAATAGGGTATCATGAAAATGCCTAAAGCGTTGTCACTTGTTGCTTGATTCAGATGCAAATTGCAGGCATGGTAGCCCCTTCTGAGGGCACAAAGTCTGCCAAGTTTCAATGAGATTGGTGCAGATGTTTCTTGGAAACTGCACCTCAAAGTCTTGAAAGCGAAATTTCTGACACTTGCCTGCAGTGGCAGCATCCTATAATCTGGCACACAGATCTGCGGGCCAGCACCCCAGGAGGGCTGCAGTGCTGTGCTGGATACTTCCCAGTGGTATGAGCCCCTGGATCTGCACCGGATGACAGGAGGCTGCCACTTCCACCTGGGACCGTGCTGGGCACAGCCCGAGCTTAGCCCAGTGGCGGGAGGTGGAGTGCAGCCCTGGCTCTCCCCACCTCCCAGCGCCAGGCTGTGTTCTGAGTGGCTCCGCAGCCCCATGAAGCTCAGCTCCGTGGTGGGAGACCAGCTCTGCCTGCCTCCTGCTGCAGGGCTGCACTCCAGTCGGCTCCACCAGTCGCGTGTAGTTCAGCCCAGCAGCGGGAGACGAGGAGAGCCGGGGCTCCGCTCCATGGGGCTGAGGAGCTACTCCAGAGTGCAGCCCAGTAGCATGAGGTGGGTAGAGCTGGGACTACACTTCGATAGGCTCCACCAGCCCCACAGAGCACAGCCCAGCAGTGGGAGATGGGGAGAGCTGAGGCTCCGCTCTGCCTCCCACCACTGGGCTGAGCTCCATGGGGTTGCAGAGTCACTCGGAGTGCAGCCCTGTCTCTCTGCTGCCTCCCACTACTGGCCTGCTTTGAAACTCAAAATGTTTTGAAATGTTTCGATTGCCCTCATTTTGTTTTGAATCTGTTTGAATGCTTTTTGTTTTGAGTTTGCTATTTTGAGCTTGAAATGCATCAAAACAGCTTCCAAACAAACACTCAGCAAAATTTCACACAGCCCTAGTATTTATTGACTCAGTTTCTCAACCTTGAGATACTGCATTAAGATATTTAAGCATGATACAGATTGAAGGCAAGAATAAAATAAAGAAAAAATATCAGAGGGTTGTATTTAGTGATAAGCAAGGAATATGTCAAAGTAAATCTCCAGAAACATACGAGGATCTGTTCATGTCAAAATAATTAGTTGAGCAGAACTATATGATCCTTTCCAAAATCAGATCAAAGTTTCTGGCAAGTTATTATCTTAGAACTATGTTGTATGGATTTTCCACTATCCCTGGAGTTCAAAGAAGACTTAGATTCATATGAATTGTGTTGGAAACCCTTTGTTCACCCATAAGCTAAAATTTGCACCTGATGTCATTTGGTATTTTCAAGTGGAAGCTTGAATTTTTTAGGACTACTTAAATGTTGAAAAGCTTTTATATACTTTGCCCTTTGTCCTTGATCACAGAATGGGATCCAGAAACAAGCCCTTCACATTTTTTTCTTGAGGTTGCCACAGAATTATCATCTTGCAATATCAGCATGGAGAAGAATTATTTTGCAGAATGTAGAGAAGTCTATGCACGTAATTTTTTGTCAACATTTGAACTGAAAGCTTAAATACCCTAATAAACAACTGCTTCAGATGATTTAGAAGTACCCAAGTATAACAAGTATATTCTGCTCTGATAAATGTTCTTGGATTTACAAAATGTAAAACATATCAATCAGGTCCAAGTCAGCTACATCTTTTGGACTGGTGCTTTTAGCACCTTTTGGTTAAATACTACTACAAATTGTTGATTTCAGCTGCAATTACAAATTTGCATTGCACTTGCCTAAAATCCTTGCTCCACTAAAGAAAATCAGAATATTTTGCAATAAAAAGCTTTATTTTTCAAAAATAAATGCATCACATTTGCCTTTCTGAATCAGAATGTAAAAAACAGCAGAGGAAGTATTTTGCCTGCCTCTAGGAAATGAAGGTTAGTAAAACAAAATGGAGTGCATTGGAAGACTGCTGTTGCTTTAAGGTGCTAACATTTAAATGGTCCTGAGTTGTCTTTGATGCTAGTATGTCATTGAGATGAATAATACAGAAGAGTTGGGTTTTTTTACTTTGTTGCTGCTATTGCTGGTAGAAAGAGTATTCTATAATTTATTAGCAGGGCACAGTGTTGACTTTTATATCGAGAAGACTATTATATTTCTGTAACAAAAGAGGTTAATATGATTCTGTTTTGAGTAAAGTTTAAGACTGAACTCTGCAGAACACAGCCTAAACTGGTAAAAAGAACTGAACGTTCCTGGATTTGTTTTTTTCCTCTGGTACCATAGTGTCCTTGCTTATGAAGTAGGACCACTTGGTATAAAATATATTTTAGGATACTTATGGGGTTGGAAATGTTAGCTTGCCTTAAAAAACAGTTTTTTAATTTTGATTATTTGGGGTGACATAATGTCACCCCAAATTATTAATAAAATTTTAATAGCCTTTTTAAAGTCTATTAATTTTAAGTATAACCCTCCCATTTAACTCGCAAATTCATTTAGACAGCAGATTTTACACACATCTTTCCAAGACTATATAAATGATTTTGGTCACCAGGATGGTTAGCATGTTTGGGTCTTTTTGATTTGTTGTCCTGCCTATTAGCCAGTCTCCTAAGATGGCCATCAAGATGTAGGTAGTTCTAAAGTGTATTTTGAAGTATACTTAGCGAGTCTGGGAGAAAACTATTTACTCTTCTTATTGTTGATTTATGACCATTTCAAACAAGTGCAAAAGCTAAATTCCAGCCTCAGAGCACTTGCAATGCATGCGCTACATATGACATGTTCATGAAAGGTTTTAAAACAGTCTATTAAACTACCCACTGTATTTGCAATGTCACTTTCCCTGGCCAGAACCTGCAGGGGCCTAATTTTACCTTTGGCTATGTTGATTTTACCTATTATATTCTCTGTTGTGGTGAGAGAAAAGGCAATAGAGATTCAAGTAGACAGTCCTTACAAAGGAGTGCAATTTAGGCACCAGACAAAAGAGGGGGGTAGATGTACACCTTGATGAACTAAACTGAGGTGGAGCCATTTTTGATTGTTTGTGTGTTCTTGCATTTAGTTTAATGCATGATTGCAGTAACTTTAACCTCCGAGTGGTGTGTGTGTATGTGCATGTGTATGTATGTATTCACTAATTTACACACATACCACCCATCTAGACATACATACAAGTGAGTGCCTAACTTTGGTATTGTGATATGTATGTATGTGCTTGGTGTACTTGGGATACCTGGGGAAAGGTTAAGGTAAGAAAGTAGAAATGTAAGGAGTTAAAGTTACCAGGACTGGGGTTAGAACTGACTACAGGGGCCTGGGCTGAAGAACTGAGACTTGGGGGTAACTTCAGGTTAATTGACCTTAATTGACTACAAGGCAATGCCCAAAGCCTGCAGAACAGGGAAGCAATGCCAGCACAGCTACGGGGGAGCTGAAAAGGTAGGTAGGGAGAGGGAAAAATGGGCCTAAGGGAAAGTGGGTGTTAAAGAGGGGCTCTGGGTGTGCGGAGCCAGAGGATGGCTCCAGGGCAGCTAGAGAAGTTACAGCTGGAAGCTGGAGAGAACTGCAGGTCAGCTAATAGGAGCTGGGGGGCAGAGATTACAGAAGGTGCAGGGGGGGAGCAGAAAAGGGGAGATGGAACTGGGAGGAGATCAGGAAACTAGCAGAGAGAGTGGGAACTGGAGAGAGAGAGTGAGGCTGGAATTTAAGATAGGGAACGTAGGGAAGAGACTGGGATTCAGTAAAACATGAACGAACTCAGGGTTGAAAATGACAGTGGTTTTATTGAACAGGGAGATGGTGACACAATACCAAATTGGCACGCACGCACTCTGGCAGCAGGGGTTAGAGAGTCTTGGTGCAGGGGCTGAAGTCCAGGAGGAGAAAGAGAGACAGAGAGGGAGAGAGTCCAAATTGTAGGAGGAGGTGTGCAGGTAATATCTACTTATCCAGGCTGGAAAGGGGTCCTTGTCTAGTAGATGTTGTCCAGAGCGGGGTCGCCCGCAGGGCCTCCGAGCGTATAGGTGGTGTGGCATGGTGCTGGTCCAGATGGATAGGGCATTCCATTGGGTCTGTCTTCACTGCCCCTTTTTATAGGGGCAGACCTTGTGTGCCCCTAGTGACAGGAGGCATGCCCAGGCAAGGGTCAGCACCTGGCATACTGAGCATGTGTGCTCCATACAGGGATGTGCAGTTTTGGGTGTCTGTAATGGTGAGAGTTGCTGGTTCTACAGGGTCTTTTGTCTTTCAAATGCTGGTCTTGTCTCTGTTACTGGGTGAGGTCTATGGTTCCTGGATGAATCAATGTGAGGTGATGGCCCAGTCATTACAGGCCATTCAGTAGAGGCCTGTTACCATTGTATTTCAATCATGCCCAATCATTGTCATTCATGGGGGAACCAGTTTACATGGGAGGGGTACAATGAATCATATTTTTGCAACATGGGATGCCCAGGCAGAGGACAGAAGATGGAGGCTTGACATAAAATGGAAACTTGACATGACTTTGGTTCCCTTCCAAACACAGGCCTGAACCATACCATATGCATATGAAACAAAAAAAAATCAATACAAAAATGATAATAATACAATATAGAACAGTAAAAATTAATACAAACTGAATAATTATACAATATAAAATGGTGGATATCGAAAACCAAAAACTTGCTACCAAAATAAAAATGTTTAAAGCTTATCCTAAGTTTGAGCTCACTTACACTTACCTATAGGGAATAGAGAGGGAGAAAAAGTCATAAATGTTTGGGGAAGGGAAGGGAATGCAATAAAAGAAAAACTGGGGGTATTGCTACAGTGGGAGAAGCAGCTCTTAAATTATTGTCATAGACAATAGGGCTGGAAGGGACCCCAAAAGATTATTGGGTCCACCCCCCCCAGCCAAGAGGCAGGAAGTTAGCTAGGGTCAAAGGATCCCAGCAAGATAAATGTCCAAGTTTTTCTTGAAAGAGTCCAGAGCAGATGCTTGCCCCATCTCTGGGGGGAGTTTGCTGCAGGCCTTGGGGGCTCAGACTGTGAAGAAGTTTTTTCCTTATGTCCAGCCTAAAATGGTCTTGGAGGAGTTTGTGACCATTGGACCTTGTCATCTCCTGGGATGCTCTGGTGAACAGGTGTTCTCCCAGATCCTGATGCACACCCCTTATGTACTTATAGGCTGCCACCAAGTCACCCCTGAACCTGCGCTTCTCCAGGCTGATGAGTCCCATAGCTCCCAACTTGTGTTCATAAGACCTGTTTTCATACCTTCTGATCATGTGTGTGGCTCTCCTCTGGACTTTTTCAGGCTTCTCCAAATTCTTCCTAAATTGTAGAGCCTAAAATTGGATGCAGTACTGCAGCTGCAGCTTCACCAAGGCCGAGTACAGTGGGAGGATGACATCCTGGGTCTTGGTTGAGATGCATTGGTAGATGCAAGCCAGAGTATTGTTTGTTTTGCCAGCTGTAGTATCGCATTGGTGGCTCATGTTCATCTTGTCATCAATCATGACCCCAAGTCTCTTTTGGTCATGGTGCTAGCGAGTGTAGCATTGCCAAGCCGATTAAGTGTGGTGCGGGTTTTTATTCCAGAGGTGAACCACCTTGCATATCTCTGAATTGAATGTCATCAGGTTTTCATCCACCCACATTGAGCCTGGATCACCAGCATATCCTCAAGTGTAGAGACTCTTCCCCAAAGTTTGGTGTCATCAGCAAACTTGGCCAATCTGTTTTGATACCAGTGTTCAGATTGTTTATGAAGACATTAAAAAGTACAGGTCCAAGAATGGAGCCTTGGGGGACACCACTAGTCACTGAGTGCCATGTTGACTCCGGTTCCATCAAGTACCACTCTCTGGGTCTGACCTCAGAGCCAGTTCTCCAGCCATTGGATTGTGGAGTAGTTAAGGCTGCAGTTCCCCAGGTCAAAGGCTTTTGTAAAGTTCAAATATATTACATCAAGATCTTCCCTATTATCCAGGTGATATGTCACCTGGTCATGGAGGAAATGAGATTGGTCAAGCAAGACCTACCCATGATAAACTCGTGTTGGCCATCCCTCAGAATGTTGCCTTCTGTTAGCCTGTCAAGAGTGGTTTCTTTGATAATTTTTCCCAAGATCTTCCCAGGGATTGAGGTCAAACTGATTGGTCTGTAGTTTCTCAGGTCTTCTTTCATCCCTTTTTTGGAGAAAGGCAACACATTGGCCCTCTTCCAATCTTCAGGTACTTCACCTGAGCACCATGAGTTCTTGAATATCCTCACTAGGGGCTGTGCTATGATGTCTACCAGTTCCTTTAGTACTCTTGGGTGCAGCCTACCTGGACCAGGCTGATTTATGGAGGTTCAGCCTCTCAAGATGTTCCCTCACAAGATCCATACCAATGGTGAGCATATATTCATCTTCACCCCAGTCATCCCGCATATGTTGAGCAAGGTGGTCCCTTTTGGCTGGCGAAAAACTGATGCTAAGTAATCATTAAGCAGAGTGGCTTTTTCCTGGGTGTCAGTAGTCAGCTGCCCCAGCTGGTTTAGCAGGGGTCCAATGTTGCCCTTGCTTTTCTTTTGACTCCCCACATATCTGAAGATGGACTTTTTATTGTCCTTGATTCATGTAGCCAGATGGAGTTTGGTTACAGCATTGGCTGTTTTAGTTTGTTCCCTGCAGGTGTAGGCCAGTGCAGAATACTCCTCCTTAGTGGTGTCTCCTGTCTTCCATCCATTATACACCTCTCTTCTTAGATGGAGGTTTGTGAGATCCCTTTTGAGCCAAAGGAGTTGTTGAGGCCTTTTACCATCTTTCTTATGGGTGATGATGGACTCCCTTTTGTGTTTCTAGGATCACTTCCTTAAGGAGCAACCACTCATCATGAACTCCCCTCCCTGTCAAACCAAGGCATCTCAGGGCCTGAAGAAGAAGCCTTCTGAGCTTATGAATATTAGCTTTCCTAAAGTCAAAGACTACTGCATTGCTGACCGTCTTGCCAGCCTTGTGATGGATAGTAAAAGTGATCAACTCATGGTCACTATCACACAGCTTTCCTTCAATTTTTAGGTTGCTAATTACATCATCCCCTTTGGCCAGTACCAGGTCCAGCAGCACCTTGCCCCTCTTGTCAGCCCATAAACTTCTTGGGACAGGTAGAGCTTATCCATGCATGTAAGTAAGCTTTGTAACCAATTGGATTTGGCTGAGTGCTCATCCTATGAGATGTCTGAGTAGTTGAAGTCTCACATGATGACCATGCACTGAGTGTGTGCAGCCTCTGCCAGTTCCCTGACAAATTCTTGGCCAAGCTCATGTTCCTGGTTTCAAGGTCTGTAGTAGACTCCTACCATTGTATCCCCTCACTATGTTCCCCTTGTATTCTAACCCAAAGGGTCTCCAGTCATTTTCCTTGGGTGCCAGTTTCAGCTTGTAGGGATGTGTAGCTGTCCTTCACATTGAGAACTACACCCCCGCCCCTTTTTTCAGCATAATCTCTCCTGTACAGGGTATAGCCATTTATATCAGTTGTCCAGTCATAGAAGTCCCACCAGGTCTCCATGATCCCTATGAGATAATAGACATTTCTATTTTAGCAGAAGGACCAGCTCCTCCTGTTTTATTCCCCAAACTCCTAGCATTAGTGTACAGGCATGTAAGTGTGCCATTGGCACACTTTCTCAAAAGCTACCAGGACTGGTGAGAGAATAGTGCTTCTAGTCAATGCCAGCTGCAGTGGACTGCTTCTAAACAGCTCCCTAAAAGCCTAGCTTATCTTTCATTACAGAGTGTTCTTGGAATGAGAGCATCAGTCCAAGTGTCATATTGTACTGTATTTCATATTTTTCCTATCTGCCCTCAGGATAATTTCTTTGTTCCACAAATATTCATAAGAACTTACTGATAGCCTTCCATTATGTTCAATGATCTCTTTCAAGTTGTGGCATTAGAGGTATTCTATTGTATTTTACTAATGTACTTTATAAATAGATTTCCCATTCCTATTTTTCTGTAAAGATGCCATTTTTTTTCCTCAGAGGGAAACATTTCATAAAAAAATTTATGGGCTAGAAAATAGGGAACTATAGAAAAAAATTGCAGAAGGCCTGGTGATTAAAAATATATTTTAAAAAGCATGTATTCTCTGGCATAAACTTTGTCAATCGAGTATTCTGAATGTGCAAGGGATACAGATTCAGATGTGCAACACACACTCTTCTGTATTTACATTAGGTTTTTCTGTGCTTATGTTGTGTGTAACATAAAACAGGAGCTCCATCTTGCATGGAATTCTATAAAGTATGGTTCCTGACAGTTAAGCATTTTTATGTGGTGTTTGCCTTAAAGGCTACTAAAAAAAAATTTAAACATATTTTTGTCATATTATGTATGCATTAAAAAAACCTTCCTCTTATTATTATTGTATATGTTACAGCAAAATCTGTTATGTATATGTATGATATATAGATGCTTACCCTAACTATTGTGCCTGCCTGATTAATTTTAGTTTTTCCTTGTCGTTTGTTTCTAAAGGAATTAGGTAGGGTAAGAAAGCAAAGCAGCTGAACGTAAAACACTTTTTTATGCATGTTCAGTTCATGCTGTTTGTTAAGAAAATATTATTCATTGACAGCAAATATTTTGAAGATTTACAAATAAAGTAGATTCATGAATGTGTATATTAGGCTTAACACTTGTACTGGAAATGGGTGGTTTATTTGCTTTTCCTCGTAAAGCAATTTCCTCCTAAACTATTCCAGGCATCTAACTAGGGAGCAGAAACCAGGCCAAAGCAATAGATGACTGGTTACAAAGCACTAATAATGAAATGTTGAAGAGTGTGGATTACAAACAAGCTGTAGTCTTAAAATTATTCCTGTAGACAAGTTTTAGCAAATTCTCTAAATTCACAAAAGTATTAGAAGAGGTTCAGTTTGTGAATAATTTAGTGTCTGAAATGAGATTAAGCTTATGTACTTTTACAAAGAGCCATCAATTGATTGCTTATTCTTTCTCTTGTCTGCTATCATTAATTAATAGGTGTATTGACTTGGGTTCAGATCTTACAGTATGATTTGCAGTCGTTAGTCTAGTGCTTCTGAGTGGATTTCTGCTCTGATCTTCACTATATTGTGTGATTGGGATACTAGATTGGAGTGAAAGAGGGGGGCAGGGAGGAGAAATTAAGCCTTTTTTTGTATAGCAAAAGTAGCATTTAATAAAACTGTGGCTTATCAAAAAGACAACAACTGTGGGAGCTCCAAATTCATGGGGTGAATTAATGATTGTCCCTAATGTTTACCTATATCTGCACACTAGTCTGGAATATAATACTACTTTCTTCCACTTTAACAAGGTCCTGCTGACTAGTGAAGGGAGATTAAGGATGTACACAAATGTTATATTTAGATCACCCAGACTGAGTTTAGGGCAATCTAAATGGCTGGGTATTAGGCCTGTGTGAAGCGGCGAGTATTCGCTTCAGATTTGGCCGATTTTTGGAGGGACAGTAATTCCATTCATAGATGTTAGGGTCAGAAGGGTCCTCAACAGATCGAGTCTGACCCCCTGCATAGGCAGGAAAGTGTGCTGGGTTCAGATATCTCCAGCCAGATGCCTATCTAACCTCCACTTGAAGACCCCCAGGGTAGGGGAGAGCACCACCTCCCTTGGGAGCCCATTTCAGACCTTGGCCACTCGAACTGTGAAGAAGTTCCTCCTAAGGTCCAGTCTAAATCTGCTCTCTGCTAGCTTATGGCCATTATTTCTTGTGACCTCCCAGGGGCATCTTGGTGAGGTAGAGCCTCACCAATTCCCTTCTGCACGCCCCATGATGAATTTATAGGCAGCCACAAGGTCACCTCTCAACCTTCTCTTGCGAAGCTGAAGAGGTCCAGGTGCCTTAGTCTCTCCTCACAGGGCTTGGCCTGCAAGCCCTTAACCATATGAGTGGCCCTTCTCTGGACCCTCTCCAGGTTATCCACATCCCTCTTGAAGTGTGGCGCCCAAAACTGCACGCAGTATTCCAACTGCGGTCTGACCAGCGCCTGATAGAGGGGAAGTATCACCTCCTTGATTCTGTTTGCCATGCATCTGCTGATGCATGATAAAGTACAGTTAGCTTTTCTGATGACTTCATCACACTGATGACTCAAGTTTAACTTGAAGTCCACTAGGACTCTGAGATCCCTTTCTACATCTGTGCTGCCAAGCAGGTCATTTCCTAGGCAGTTGGTGTACTGGACATTTTTCCTCCCTAGGTGCAGCACTATGCATTTCTCCTTGTTAAATTGCATTCTATTGTTTTCTGCCCATTCATCCAACCTGTCCAGGTCTGCCTGTAGTTGTTCACTGTCACGATTTGATTCAGCTGAATCTGATCCAAAGATTTGGCACTGCTTCAGAGATTCAACCAACACTAAATTGGCAGCAGTCCTCACCACACTGAATGCAACTGCCTCCAGCTGCTAAGTATGTGGTTGGCAGAGGGGGAAGGAAAGGGGCATGCGGGGGGAAAATAAGTGCCCCCACAGCAAGGGAGGGATTGGGGCTGGGGCTGGGACAGGCTGCCCAGCTGGGGCAGGAGGGCGCGGGACTCAGGAAGGGAGGTGAGGGGCTGTGGCATGCAGGCGTGGCAGCACTGGCAGTTGGGGTTATGCCTTGCTGCTGCTTGTCCAGTCGGGGCAGAGGATAGGGGGTGTCATGACTCCCCTCTTCCACTTGGCAAGTGGTAGCAGGGCATAGCCCCTGCTCCCAGTGCTGCTGCACTTACATCCCGCACTTCCCCCACCCCCAGCCCCATTCCCTCCCTCACTGTGGGGGCATTGTTCTGCGTCCCCATGCCCCTTCCCTCCACCCACCACAACATACTTAGTAGGTGGAGGCAGCTGTGTCCAGCACAGTGAGGACTGCTACATGTTTAGTCTATGGCCAAATCTCCAAAGCGGAACCAAATCTTTTCCTGATGGATTTGGATGCTTCTAATTCAATTCGGACCTTTTAATCGGTCTCCTGATTTTGATTTGGATTCAGAGATTGGGCTGCCTAATTGGGCTGAATTTCCTCTAAATCGAATCAGCTGCTGAAGCTTTGCACAGCCCTACTGGGTATGCAAGCGTTCGCAGGGCTTAGATTACCCTAAAAATGGTGCACCTGATCTTGTCAGACAAGAATTGCGTCTAGCAGTCACTTCCCACAGCGTCAGGGCTGTGTTATTTTTGCCATCCTGACCCTGACACAGCTGTTTTCCCTCCCCAAACAACACACCCCTAGACCCATCAGCCCCTATTCTTTTCCCTGCCTCCCTGGCCCATTCGCACCAGCACCCTCTTACTGACTTGCCTCCACCTGCCCCCACAAACTTGCCTCCACCTGCCCCCACAAACTCTTACACATGGCGATCCTGACTCAGGCTTAGGAAGCTGAAACTAAACCTGCCTAAATCAGAACTAGGTCTTGTGAATGCTTGTTTGCACCCTAACTTGCAATGTTCAGTGTTAGAATGTTCAGTTTGAACAAGGGTTCTCGTGTGTTTGTGTGTGCACACGTGTGTATGCATGCACACCCTCTGGTTCTGTTTCTATTGTTGGATCCTCATTTCATTTATTTATTAGATGGTGAAAAGAAACATGAGTCCAGAATCATTACAAATGACTTACCTCATTCATAGTCTTTACGACTGTGCTTTACCGAGTTTTGAATTGATACATTTTCTATACTGTATCCTGTCTTGGAGGTCTTCCCTGATCATAATCTTCTAATTGTACTCAAAGGATGTAGGGCCTAATGATGGAGATGTTGCCAATAAGGGACTGAGCTAACCCTTTTTTATTCACTTGAATTGGAGATTGTTGTCATTTATAGCAGGGTCTGTGCTATAGTACATGCATTAAAAAGATTAATCAGATTGATTGGTATAGTTATTTTTTTTTGGCTAAGTTGAGAAGGTATGAAAATGTAGGAAACTAATAAAATACACTAGTTTTATACTAACAATAACACATACAAGAGAAACTAAAATAAAGGACAGGATATAAACTGTTCCAAGCAATTCAGAAGTCTAAGGCCAACAATGTGTACCTTTTATTTGCATAATTTTATCCAACAACAGGGGGAGAGTTTGTTTTTAGTTTTTTCCCTATCAAACAAAGAAGAGATTCTGATTGTCTGAGTTTTTTGCCCACTTTAGACAATAATGCCACATTAATCTTCTTTATACTGAGAAGAACAGAAATGAATTGCTTAAAAGGATTATAAAGATTACACAAGAATAACAGGCGATGCCCAATCTTTGTTTCTAGTTGCATCTGCAACCTGTAGTAATTTATAGATTAGAAAATAATTTTCTTTCACAAATTACCAGAAAAAAGAAAAGAAATATGCTCAGGTTAACATGAAGTCATAGCATTTAAGAGCATATATTTTGTTGTTTTTCATGCAGATGCTTATATACTTCAGTGAGGTTAAAATATACTTGTAAATATAGTACAGATATAATAAGGCATCTTTTTTAATTATAGGCGTTCATAATAAGAGGAATAATAGTTTAGTGGTTAGATGGTATTACTGCATTTTCTCCTGTACAGCATGCCCCAGAATAAAATAAGCACTTTGTTTTTGAAAAGCAGAATGGAGAAAAACAAATCTTTCCTTGCAGGAAGTAGCTGAGTAGCAGCAGCTGTGAAAGAAAGCCTGCTCATTGTTCTGCTCCCTGTGAATTGTATGCAGACTTTTTTCTTCCTTTGGCCAGGAAGTGGGGGAAAAAAACTTTCTGTACTTTTTTGCATAAAGGCTAGGGACAGATATTCAAAAAGCTTGAGGCTGAATTGATTTAGTTTTGCCAAGTTAGTCTAATCTGGCTAGGCTAAAGCAGTTTGTAACTGCAAAGACATCCCAGACATGCAGGCAAATGCATGCAGTGGCTCAAGCTGGAAGCTGGGAGGCACTAGAACAGCCCTCTCTTCCCTTCTACAGTGCTGAGCTGAGGGGAGCATGGCCAAGCCCTGGTGGGACACTGATTAGGGAGGGAATTGATAGCAGTGTTTATCACCCCAACTAAGTGTTTATCAGCCCATTAGACAAAGTAAACAAAAGATTCTCAGCTACCTGTTGATTAGCTCTGAAAAGCCCTAAGTAGACTTAGTCCTGTCTGCTTTTGTCCTGTCTTCCACAGCACCATAGCCAACATGCGGTATGCTAGCTAATGCTGAGAGGTGTCTGTGTAAGGCAGAGGGGAGGTGAGGGGGAGGTGGGAACTTGCAGTCTCTACCAGAGCTCCAGCCAGGGAGTAGAGGGGAGGGGCCAGCCCTCCTGTGGAGCAGAGAGCCCCACCCAGCTCAGAGAGCATGCCAGGATGTTGGGGGAGTCTGGTTTAACTTAACTGATTTGGCTCAAACCAGTTTATGCAATGTCTGTCCCAGACCCCTTCCTGGTTTAAGTCTGATACTACATTCAACCTGGTTTATCTCAAACTGGATTCTGCCATTTTCAAACTGGTTTATGTACACTGAGCATCTGTTCTGTTACAGGATTAAACCGCTTTTTGATAATTTAAACCAGTTTGTGTAATGTCTATCCCTAGCCATAATGTGCACTACAATTTCCAATAGCTGTTTTTTTGGGGAGGGGTGGAGGGAGGGGGCAGAAGGGGAGGGCAGAAAGGTGTGCTTGGAAAAATTGGATTATAATGGCCTTTCTAGGAGACATTGAGAGAGTTCCTTCACCTCTCTGTCTCCACTCCCCATTTTCAAAAGAATTATTGGTAATTAATCTGGGGTGTTGCTATGTGTTGTGCATGTGAGAGACACATTCAGATATGATAACAATGTGGTTATACGATTATCTGAAATAACAAGAGAGGATGCATTGTAGCTATACCTGAAATGTCTGATTAAACAACAAAATATTAAATATATTGTTGTTTCTTTTATCTGTCTTTCAGAAAAATGTGATGAACCACTAGTCTCAGCATTGTCCCACTCCTCCTTCAGCAGCTCATCATCTGTGGCCAGTAGCTATTCGCCAGGGTATGCAAAGCTAAACAAAAGAGGAGGTAAGAAGTTCTTTCTATTTGTTCATACTCTTACTGGAGGGGTGTCTGTCACAGGCCAGCTGGGCACTGTAAGTGTATCAATTTTATTGCAGGCCAACTGGGCTGTTTGATTCAGTTTCAGATCAAGGAGGCAAAGTTGGGCGTGAAGTGAAGGCAAATTTATTATAGCTTTTACACACACACAACAGTTAACAAAGATAAATGCAATAAGCAGATAATTCAGTATTAAAGAGCTAATAGTAAATAACAGATAATAACAGATGGATCAATTCTGTCACAGGCCAGCTGATATTTGCCACTGGGCTGTTCAAAACAACAGATAGACATGGGTTGGCAACTTATCAGTAGTCCCTCGATGTCAGGTATGCGTCAACTGATTCCAGTGAAGTCAGGCGTTCGTGATAGATGCTGTCAGAGGGATTACCAGGGAAGGTCCCTTGATTAGGATCCGATCCTCACACCAGGAGTCCGGGCGTGGAACAGAAATGACCGTTCTGTTCCCTCCTTCCTACTGATCGGCTGATGCACGTACTTTTTGAATATGCTTTCTTGGGATGTGGTTTCCTGGAATGTGTTGGGTGTTCCAGGCAGGTGGATCCAGTTTTATCATCAAGGCTGAACCCTGAGCAAAAAAATGTTAGGTCTTCTAATCTCGCAGCTACAGCTTTGCTTATGGGGCCCAGTCAATTCCACAAACAGTTAATTTATCATTTTGATTAAACTTAGGACAGACAAGTTACATTTGCAGTTTACAAAATTACAAGCTTTATATTAACTAATGTTACCTGTTTAGGCAAAATACCAAATGCCTCCAAGAAGCACATATTTATTGCTTATTAATCCCTTTGGTTCTGGCCGTCACAGGTGTCAAACTCCCCTCATGCCCCAGGACAGATCTAGACCACAGGGCAAGTGGCACAGGCAGTGGAGTTAGAGCTAGTGACTGTAGGCCAAGGGGGCTACATGACTGTATTAGACATGTGCAGGCCATGACCCCAAACTCCTTGGCCCACTAGTAGCCTAGCAGACTGGATAGAACAGCTTTGTGTGCTGTATGTTTGATGCTCATGACTTGTAGTTAATACTGTGTCCATTAAAATATTTTTATTTCTATTGATTTATTAAATAGATTAACAGTTTTTAAACCAAATGTTAGTATTTATATATCTGCATTCTTAATTGACCTTAAGCTTTTACTTTATCTGTTAGAATATTTCCTGTGATAGTGAGACAAGGTTCTTTGGGTAAATCTGATATTTTTTTTATTAGACCAACTCATATAGTTGGAAAAATTCTTCTTAGCAAGCTTTTGGGCATAAACACACTTCATCATCAGGAAATGTTGGCAGAAGACCTGTGCTTCCTCAGCCTGACACAGGGTGTTTGTGCCTGAAAGCTTGCTAAGAAGAATTTTTCCAACTATTTGAGTTGGTCTAATAAAAGATATCAGATTTACCCAAAGAAGTTTGTCTTGCTTATAACCTTAGACCAACACGGCAGTAACTTACACTCTTGTGATAGTGATGACTTTTTTTTGGTGCCAATTGAGAGAGAACACATTGTAAAGAATACTTATCAGGAGTAACCAGTTTTCCTGATTATTGAAGAACTATATTTGGCACTTGTACAGCTTGGCTAAATGGAAACTTTTATGTTTAATAAACACTGGATCATTTGCAAAGTCATGGTCATTGAAGTAAAGCTAAATGATCCACACATTCTGTGCTCTTTTGTTTTCATTTGTTCCCCATGCTAGTAGCGATCACTATTGTTCAGTCCTTTCTAGTGTTTTGGTAGCCTTTAGAGAAAAATTTATCCTAAGGACTCTACACAGGGTAGACTTTAATTGTATCCTTGGGGAATTGCTATAGTTTTGGCAGCTGCTTTTAAGTATCACTGATGATTTCTCAAGAAATAGAAGATAAAATATTTTTTATATCTAAATCATATTAAAATTTTAGATTTGTGGGAAATGAGATGAGACTATACAAATTCAATATCAATTTTCTAAAACATCTTCTGTCTATGACTGAAACTGGAGAAAGTCTGACATCAATCAAATGGAATTCAATAAGAACAAAGTCCTTAGGCTGGAACAATTGCACAAATATGGGCTGGAGAGTGACTGGTTTGGTCACTACACAAAAAGCTGCTACAGAAAAAGAGCTTCAGAGATAGTTGACCAGAACCTGAATATGAGCCAAGAGTGTGTTCTTGTTGTGGGGGGAAGGCCAATAGCATACTGAGCCGTTTTAACTGGAGTGTTTGCTTGCAAATCTAGGGAAGTGATTCTTCTTATTTGGCACAGATAAGGCTGCACCTGAAGTGCTGTATTCAGTTTTGGATCCCACACTTCAAGAAAAATAAGTACAAAATCTTTTGTAAAGAGCAGCAAAAATGGTTCTGAGTCTAGGAAGGAGGCTGAATGAACTGGTATTACTTAGTCTGGAGAAGACAAGACTGAGGGGGATTTAACAATAGACTTCAAATGCCTGAAGGGTTGTTATAAAGAAGATGGAGATTAGACTGTTTGCTGTGGTTACAGGCATAGGTAGATCCAGGATTTTAAAAAGCACAGTGCATGAGCAGTGACTGGCACTGTAGGGGTGGCTGCAACCGCTTGCTCCCAGCCTCTTTCCCCAGCTGGGACAGGCAGAGCATGCCACAGGGCCTTTTGTAAAAGTCCCTAAATCAGGCAAGAATCTCTCTCCTATGCCCTTCATTCAGCACCTCCCTTCCCTTCTGTTCAATGGAATCTCCCCTCTTCTCTTACGCTCTACCACCACCATCTGCTTATGTCTTTGGGTGCCGAAGGGGAGACCTGCCTGCTGTTGCTACTGTCCCAGATGCTTTTGCCCTGCTCCAATTGGGGCTGGTAGTTTGGAGGGGAGGGGATAGCAAGTGCCTGTACAGGGAAATGGAGACAGCCAGGGACATTGGCAGTGGGTGGGTTCACCTTGCTTGTTCCTGTTCCCAGACTGACAAGAAATACCAAAGGGACTGGGCAAGGAGGGGGAACCCACTTCCTGCTAACACTCGCTGTGTATCTGGGCTGGAGTGGAACCAAGAGCATTTCTGGTGCTTCCTTCACTCCTGGGTCAGCCAGGGGCAGTGGCAATAGCAGCTGGAGAAGGGGGATAATGGAAGGGCAAATGCACCACTAGCTGCAGGTCAAAAGCTATAATGTTAAAATGCAGGAAGGGAAATTTAGATTAGAATAATTTAAGGACTGTGAGGGTGGTTAAGCACCTTGGAACATGGTACCTGGAGAGGTTGTGGGATCTCTGTACTCAGAATTTTTTAAGAGCATATTAAATGCTCTTGATTTCTGGATGCTTTAGGTAAGGATGGTTCTTCCTGGATTAGGGGTTTAGATTAAATGACCTCCTGAAGTCCCTTCCACCTCTACTTTTCTGTGATTCTATGTTCTGTGGGGGTTGACCTTTATGGAGCTCACACTTGAGAAGGGACCCAGAGTTCAGGGGTGGTTCAAACTTTACAGCCTCCAACCTCTGTGAATCATTGAATTTTGAGCATCTACAGTATAGGAAGTCTCAGGGATGGGAGATTTGCCCCTTTGCTCTGTTTTATTATTTTTCCTGAGCACCCCAACTTGTCTAAAACATTTTCCAAACAACAACATTTTACTGCAGGCAAAACAAGTCCTCACTTGTTTGATGATTATTTTTCCTGGAGGTCCACTGAATCTGTTCAGTGTGCAAGAATTATGAGAGATTTCAGTTAGGCTCCGGGAAGAGGTGAGTCAAAGCAGGAGGATTATCTGGATCTCCAAAGTTCTATTACCGATTAAATGGCACAGTCTAAATAATCCTCCAAGTAATTGTACTACCCTGAGTGGGGAAAAAACAAAAACAAGCTCTGTCTCTGCATAAGTAACTTTTGGGGGAAAGGGTAATAAAACCACTGAAAACTCTTTACACTTTCTTAGAGCTTAACAGCACTTTGGGAAGGAGGATACATGTTGTTCTGTTTCACTGGGTAAGAAAATGATTCACGGAGCAGTCAGCTCACAAAGTGCATTAGGGAGAGGGCCATGTACATAGTTCAGGTCTCTAGATGGTATCTCCTGTTATAATATCTGGAACAGAATGCTATACTCTTAAAGATATAGCCAAGGTGATTTTAGAAATGTTACTTTGTTCATCTGTTTATGCACCTGATTTTTCAGCACATACTGTACTGGAAATATCACTAATACTTTGAAGTATACCAACTCATGGCATGCAACTGTGTTACAGTTGCCGTGCTGGATTGCCTTACAGTATTCTGCAATCCAGACAAGTAGAACTAATTCTGCCATTTAATGTAATAGTGTTGTTTGTACCCCAGGCTCCCAGGATGCATGCTTAGGGTATTTCTACAGCTGTCTTTCTACACCTTACATAGGCTGCCTTCAAACTTGGTAGCACCATGAAAATAAGTGTCATGGGCAACCACATATTCAGAGCCCCTTGGCTGGAAGACAGGAAAGACATCTGCTCTAGTTAGGGGGTGCTGGGGGGGCAGCTCCATAGCTCCTTCCACAGCCAAAGGAGCTTATCAGGGAGCCAGACCAGGCTTGCAAGCCCAGCTCCCATGCAGCAAAAAAGCCCAGCTGGTCTCAAACTGTCTGGAAACCCTTTAAAGGTCCCAATGGTCCTTTAAAGGTGCAGCACTACCTGTTCTTCAAAGTTCCTGGCCTGCAGACAGCAAAGGGAACAAAGCTCCTTGATAACCTCCATTGGTGGCAGTGACTGATCAGAACTGGGCTCTCTTCTTCCACCCCGCCATTGGTGAGGCATGGGGGGGGTGTGGAGGTGCAAAAAACACTGCTGACACTGCCAGCAGAGCCTGCAGGTGGTCACCACTCACCTCTCCTCACTGCCAACACCTCCAGCAGCATCTGCAGGTGGTCCCCAATCACTGCTGGCCTGCAGGTGACCACCAACTGTTAGTTGGTGCTTGCCAACTCTCCTCTGCCACCAATACCTCTGTGGCTGCCTGCAGGAGCTCACCACTGCCACACTCCCGCTGCCGCCGCTGCCTGCAGGTGGTCGCTGTGTACCCCCAGCCTCTGGGGGCATGTGGCATTCATGCCCCCCACCATCAGTCCCTACTTCCATGGCTCGCATGGAGGCATGAACGAGGGAGCTCACTACAAGCTAACAGGTGCACAGACACCGCCTCTCCAAAGACCCTCTACCATTTCATGCAGGGAGTCCTCTCACTCTTCAAAGGTCCGGCACCCACACAGTCCAGGACCCTGAGTGTTGTTGACAGGTCTTTGGAGTCCTGGGCTGCAAGCATGATGCTAGATTGGAAGCTGGATCACAGAGGTCTGAGCTCCCAGGCTGCAGGTTCACTGGGATCATATACCCTGTCTGGAGGGGCCTTCAGGAACTCGGCTTGCTCTAGACTAGAGTTCTGTCTCCCCTGCTTTCCCCTCTAGCACTAGTAACCTTACCTACCTCATATGTCTACTGAAGTTGGGAAAGGAACCCTAGAGGTTGCTGAGAGAGATTTTTTTGGAAGTAGAAAATGTGGGAAATGGGAAGGTCTTTCACAAATGTAGGTTGAGGTTCAAGAGTGAAATGAAACCTCAGTCCCAGGTTATTTTTCAGTGGGTTAGAAGTTTTGATGTGAATTATTTGCACAGCCATGACCCTGCCTTTAAAGTGCATCTAGTTGCAAGGGATCATGGATCCAGAAAATAAAATTTCTAATAAGTGAGTCAAGGAATTAAAGAGGATAAGAAAAAGGCAGGGCTAGGGGGAAGAGATCTAATTTATTTGTTGTTCTTTATTTTTCTGTCCTTTGGGGAAGGCTAGCTGACCAGAGATACTGTGGGAAGCAGGTAGAACTCCTTCTTGCTTTCCTATCCTCCCAGTAGGGAAGCAGGAGCTGAAACAGTTCAGTCATTCAGGGAAAGCTCCTTTCCCTCTGTCCCTGCAACACGAGGTTTGGAAAGGAAATGAAAAAAGCTAATTTCAGCCATTGCCCTAGCCTGAGATATGAATAGGGACAAGCCCTAGCTGCATCTAGGAAAGCAAAACTAAAGCAGGGGCTGGGAAGATGGGATTGATTTGGTGTTCAAACATAATTGCTAGTCAGAGGACAAGGTATTGGGCAAGTGACAGACCCCCACTTAAACACTACCTGAACTCATCGATAGAATGAATTGCAATGTACTACTACAAAGCAGCTATTCGGCTCAAAATGCATGAGATGGTAAAACTATCCTGTGCAATGCAATGCAAATACTGATCTCTCCTTCCCATATAAAATCTTTGAAATCAGCAACTAGAGCCCCCAAAATTATTACTTTACAAGCTACCAAAAAGCATTATCAAAATTGCACAGCACTTTCAATCAGTTTGTTCAGGAAGTGGGAAAGAGCCCTGTGCTATCACTAGGTACTGCAGTCATGATGAAATGAACAAAAGAAAATCACGTTTTTGAACAATTCCAAATTCCCAGGAATGGATGATCTGGTATCCAGTAACGGGGCAGTCATCTGAAAACTGAACATTGTCCTTTACAAAGGTTGATAACATGTTACTTACAGGTGGCTTTTTCTTTTTTCTTTTGAAGAGTGTTTACTAATAATATGCTATTCCTGATTTAAAGGTATTTCCATGTGTCTTTCTGTGCTGGAATTGGCCACTGTCCTTACTATGTTATTTTATTTAAGACACATTTTGTCATTTTTGTCTTATTTGCATGACTTGGTAGATTTTCCTCCTAAAGTAGTCATTTACATTTATGGCATATAATATTTTAATTATATTTGAGAATGCTTTGCTTTCACACTGTTACACACTATGTCTATCATTTATGATGCCATTCAATGCTGGAATTTAGGACTGCAACTTCACTAACTCTGTGGAGTTGCATATGCTTACAATAACATGAATGTAGCCTTGCTGTAGGACATACTCTGTCAACTTTATCAATCTAAAAGCAAGTCAGATTTTGTGTTCTAAATCTAGTGTTTATGTAAGAATGAAGTTACATGTTGCACTTAAACCATACTTAGGGCACTTTAAAATGTGAGTGTCATGTTAAAGCTCTCTGAATGATGCTAAGTCCCTTCTGAGTGTCTCAAAGTTACAACACTTGAGACAAGGATTAAATCTGGGCCATGTTATGTGGCTCAAGTTAGGGTCTAACTTGAGTCTGCTCCATGGAGATAACATGAGCAACCTGCAGTCCTCCAGTATCCCAGGATGCACAGCTCCCAGCCCCCTTCCCTACCCAGAGCAAGGATAGAACTTGAGTGTCCTGGTTGCTAGTCATGACTCTCTCTAGTGGTGGCAGTGCAGGCAAGGAAAAGGTATTGACCCTTAGGCAACTGCTCACAGCACATTCAAACTTTAAAAATGCTTAACATTCTACAGATTTAGTATGGTCTAAGTATGACATGTAACTTCACCCTAACATATAGGTGTACCAGTGAATTTTTTTGTTAAGGGGTAGTATTTGATTTCTTAGTCTCCCTCCCTTCCCCCCAGTTGAAAAGAACAATAACCAAATATTGCTCAATAACATTTTAAGGAAACAGATTCTTATTTTGTAAACCTAATTTACCAATGTAAGTGAACAAATCATGGAAAGAAATAGGAAGATGCCATTGGTGCTTTTTTATATAAATTTAATTAACTAAATCTTTTTTTTCCTTCAGGAAAAACTAATGTTATTTAACTTGGAATGTTAGATATATATTTATATTCAATTTAGTCTTTTCCATAAGTTCAGTACTAGGTATATACTCTACCTGTGTGGCACAAGATGATGTGGTAAATTGGAATAAGGATTTTAATTTTAGTCAATGAGGTTACTGACATAGCTGTCAAATATGTCAAACTTATGTCAACAAAACATTTATACTGTACCAGCACTTTTTTAAACCTATTTCGCAGAAACAAGTTAGTAATTTTTTTTTTTAAAGGGTAGGGTTCTTTAAAAAATGTTGATACCATTGAACAATATCCCTTCTGTAAAAGTAGTCTAAGCAACGTAGCAACAAAGAGAGAGAGAAATGGAAATAATTAATTTTTGAGCTCTAAAAATATCTACAACTGCTTTTTGATCCATGGCATGAAGGTTAGAAGGTCTGATCTCTGATAATCTGCTATGCATAGAATAAATGACTGCATCCCATCATAAAGGGGGGTCACAGAACACCTTTGGCATAATGCATATTAATCTAGTTTAATGGTTCCCAAGCCACTGAAATATGTCACTGGTACAGGAATTAACACTGCCCATCATGCACCTCTAACTATTTCAATTTAGGGGAGAAATTCCATGTTCTTTAAAAAAATATATAATTGGCAACTGTTTGTAGTTGCTCAGAGACGTGGAACTTTAGAAGTAATCTCGCAAGAGTGAGGGGTTTATTAATGACCATTTAGGTGATAGTAGGCATCACTTAGACAATTTAAGATAAAAGACTCTATTTGGCAGCCATAATTATTTTGACTATCTGATTTCAGTGAGGAACCATAACACTTTCCAGTGCCACAAACTTGAATTACAATTACAGTTGGAAAACCTTTTTTGATAGTTGTGGGTTTGGGTTTCAGTGGCAGAGGCAATTACTGCACTTCTTTCTGGTCACCATGTTAGTAAGCACTGCTTATTATTACCTGAATGAAGCGCCATGGGCTTCGTGCACGCTGAGAGGAACCCACTGTAGCACTACCCTCTCCGTTTATCCCTTCCCCATTTCCTTACCCTTCGTAGTTAAATGACTTTATTCCTTTTTGCTCCCAGGTACTCCTGTTCTCTGTAAATCCATTCATAGCATCAGTTGAAGTAGGCTGTTGAATACAAAAAAATCATGCCTCTATAAATGGGGGTCACAAAAGCTAATCCAGGTAATGAGCTAAGAATCCATAGCTCCTGCTTAAACCATATTTAACACAATACAGTTTGTGGTAGGTTCCTTGTTCTGCAATTTCCCACTGATACTGACACTGATACTCCCCTCCCTCTCCCCTTCCCCCTGCCAGAACAGCAATCCTGAGCTCAGTAGTGAAGTATCTAGGGGGAATGAAGTGTTTTGCCACAGACATTTGTCTTTCTGCAGCTGATGTCAGATCAGCATCCGTTCATTCTTACATGTAGGGATTGTCCTGTCTGTGGGTGTGTATAGAAATGCTCTATGCACTTTTTACAGTACTGTAATTTAGAGCACTTTTTATAGCCCTGTGAGTTACAGTACTCTGAAACATGGCAGAAGGGCATTGTTTGGTGTGGGAGGAGGACCTCTGAGCCACCCTACACTTTCCATGCTAGGAGGCAAAGGGGCATTCCAGTCTCCTGGGGCTTCTCCACTGGTCCAAAATTTGACCAGCGTACAGCAGTTATTTAAAGCGCTGTAAGTTGAAAAAGTGCTTCAAATTTAATAACTTATTTAATGAGGGTTAATTTAAAGCACTGTACCCATTTCTGAAGTGCTGCAAAGCTGTGCACTTCTGTTAAGTCATGGCAATAAAGTGTTTTTAATGGAGAACAAAACAATTTCTGTGCACACCTTGTCTGATGTAGACAGCAGAGGGGCACTGTAAACAGGCACTGCTGTATATGATGTTGGTAGAATTGCAGGTTAATCAACCTTAGGTGTTTATATGACTTTTTTTTTATTAGGTCCAGTGATGATCTGATCTGTATTGATGTGGGGATACAGCAGGGAATTTAGACCCATTGCAAGGTCTGGTGCTAGGTGAAGATGGGAGTTAGTCTGTGTTGTTTGAGAAATGCCAGTTGAGGTTTCAGGCTCTTTTGTAAGTCAGGACAGGCTTGTCCCCAAAGGTTTCTAGGAGGTGTTGGAGATCATTTAATAATGTGTCGTAGTTGTTTAAGGTGGGGGATGAAGGTGACAACTAGAGGGATTCAATTTTCCTTGTCCCAGGGTTGGTATTGTAGCAGGTCAAAGTGAGGTCTGAGTCTGGCTTTGTTGACTGAAGTGGGTACAGTTTTGGGACTATTGTAATCGTAGGAATCCCTGATCTAGATCTTTAAGGTGTTCATCCTGGTCAGTGGATGTGGATCTAGTTGTAATGTAGAACTTGGCTGTAGATAATGGATTTAGCTTGGGATGAGAGCTGGTGGCATGAAGGTAGCTGTGGTGGTTAGCAGGTTTTTGATTCAATGTGGGGGTGATGTGGCCACAGCAAACCTCCACCGTAGTGCCTAGCAAATAAATTTGCTGTGTGGAATATTCCAGAATTAGTTTGATGGAGAGAGAGAAATTATTAGTCTTGGTGAACTTTCCCTAGAGATTCCTTCCCATGTGTCCATGTTAAGCTGATGCCATTTAATGCATCTGAGGTATACTAGGGAGATGAGGGGGCAGCTGCAGAGGAAATTAACTTCAAGGTCTACCATAAATATGTTGGCATACTGAGGGATCATACATGTGCCTATGGCAGTCCCATTTGTTTGTAGGTATAGGGAGTTGTGAAATAGGGGTGTGTGTGATGAAAATGCAGGAGAGCTTAATTGATACAGAAGCGGTTTTCTTGTCAAGGCTTATGTTCTTCATGGCTTATAATCCATATCTGTGAGGGATGTTGGTGTATAGAGACATGACACTGTGGTAGCTAATATGGCATTTGCTGGCAGCTTATCAATGGAGCCCAGTTTCTTTAAGAAATCTGTGGTCTTCCAAATAGGTGGCAGCTCCAGTGGCATATGGAAATAGGATAGAGTCAACATTGCCAAAAACTCTCTCCTGTGATGGTGCCAATGCCAGAGATAATGTTGTGTCCTGGATTGCCAGGCTTGTGGATCTTGGGTAATAAGTAAAAGTTGCTTGGCCTGGGTTCACAGAAGGTTGAAGCAGTAATCCTTTTCTGTGTTTCCAGACACAGTTTCATTCGGAGTTTATTTCATTCATTCTGATATTGTGCCATGGGGTTCTCAGTCAGAAGTTGGTAACACCCTGTTGGAAAGTTGTCTCTTGGCTTCCTGTATATATGCTGTTTTGTCTTTTGCAATAGTGGCACTGTCCCTTATCAGCCTATTGTATGACAATGTCCACGTTGTTTTTAAGGCAGAATATGGATCTCTGTGGAAACAGTTTATAGATGGGTCCAGATTGGGGCTGTGTCCCTGAGGTGGAATTTTTTTTCTTAACTTGTATTCGAGGCCAAATTATCCAAAACTAATTCCAAATTTAAGAGCCCAGAACCATAAATGGCCCTACCAGCAAACATCCTCCACCCACATGTGGAGCTTCAGATGTTTCCAAAACCTTTCCAGGCATCCTACTTGCAGGCCCAAGCCCAGAGGCTCCCTGTCATGAAAATATTCCCTCGACCTTAGGTGGTGGAAAAAAGCGTTGAGGTCTTCATACAGCTGCACCATATTGGGCGTAGTAGGGCAGAAAGAAAGATGAAAAAATAGTATGGACCCCTCTGCTAGGCTGAGAGGCATCCAGATAGGTTGATAACGTTACCATATACGTAGGGCTGTTGGAGCAGGCAAGTTTGGGATTCTGTGATTCCTTCTCCTTCCAGGAGTGACACTATTTGTGATAGGCTTCATGGCAAGATGCAGAGCTCTCCTCTTGGTAAATGGCTATTATATCTAGGTGGTTCTGTATTCTGCAAGTCTGATGTTGTTGATCTGTTCCTGTTTGACTGTTGGGTGATCATTACTGAACACAAATGAGAGAGTCAGTGGTGTGTTATCCAGGCACTTGTATCCAAATGTGATTTTTTTTTTTTCCCTTTAGCCTCTTAGACATGAGAGAGAAGATGTGGAAGGTTGGCCATGAACCTATATAATTGAAGGTAGCTTTCAGTAAGTTAATTGAAAATCCATTTAAAATGGGGCAATTGTGTTTGGCAGTATTTGGTCAAGTTCATTTGATTTGTTGATGACTTTTTTCAATGTGGCATGTTTTGAAGTTAGGGTTCCCTCATTATATATTGTTCTGAAAGCATCTACTCTTGATTATTTGATAAGTTCCCAAGTATTTTTCAAGCAAGATAAGCATGGATCTAAAGTACATGGGTGACTACTTTCTCTCAATGTATCATGCGTATCATAATATCATAATACTTAGGGTCAGAAGGGACCTAAACAGATCATCAGGTCCAACCCCCTGCCCCGGGGAGGAATGGGTGCTGGGATCATATCATCCCAGCCAAATACCTGTCCAGCCTCTTCTTCAAGACCCCCCAAGGTAAGAGAGAGCACCACCTCACTTGTGAGCCCATTCCAGAGCCTGGCAGCCCTAACTATAAAGTAATGTCTCCTGATGTCCAGCCTGAACCTGCTTTCTAGCAATTTGTGCTGTTATTCCTAGTAACCCCGGGTGGTGCCTGGGGGGAACAGAGCCTCCCCCAATTCCTGCTGGCCCCCCCTGGTGAGTTTGTAAGTGGCCACCAGATCCCCACTCAGCCTTCTCTTGTGGAGGCTGAATAGGTTCAGGCCCCTTAACCTCTCTTCGTAGGGCCTGCCCTGCTACCCCTTGACCATGTGAGTAGCCCTCCTCTGGACCCTCTCAATGCTAGCCACGTCCCTCTTGAAGTGCGGCACCCAGAACTGGATGCAGTACTCCAACTGTGGCCTGACCAATGCTGCATAGAGGGGAAGGATCACCTCCCTGGACCTGCTTGTGATGCATGTGTAGATACACGACAAGGTGCAATTAGCCTCACTGACCGCTTCCTTGCATTGGCGGCTCATGTTCATCCTGGAGTCAACAATGACTCCAAGATCCCTTTCTGCCACCGTGTTGACAAGAAGGGTATTCCCCAGCCTATAGGTGTGTTGCTGGTTCCTTCTCCCTATATACAGTAACTTGCACTTCTCTGTGTTGAACTCCATCCGACTCTTATCCGGCCACCTCT
>NW_017728886.1:95186873-95195449 GCF_001723895.1 Crocodylus porosus
CAGGCATCCTACTTGCAGGCCCAAGCCCAGAGGCTCCCTGTCATGAAAATATTCCCTCGACCTTAGGTGGTGGAAAAAAGCGTTGAGGTCTTCATACAGCTGCACCATATTGGGCGTAGTAGGGCAGAAAGAAAGATGAAAAAATAGTATGGACCCCTCTGCTAGGCTGAGAGGCATCCAGATAGGTTGATAACGTTACCATATACGTAGGGCTGTTGGAGCAGGCAAGTTTGGGATTCTGTGATTCCTTCTCCTTCCAGGAGTGACACTATTTGTGATAGGCTTCATGGCAAGATGCAGAGCTCTCCTCTTGGTAAATGGCTATTATATCTAGGTGGTTCTGTATTCTGCAAGTCTGATGTTGTTGATCTGTTCCTGTTTGACTGTTGGGTGATCATTACTGAACACAAATGAGAGAGTCAGTGGTGTGTTATCCAGGCACTTGTATCCAAATGTGATTTTTTTTTTTTCCCTTTAGCCTCTTAGACATGAGAGAGAAGATGTGGAAGGTTGGCCATGAACCTATATAATTGAAGGTAGCTTTCAGTAAGTTAATTGAAAATCCATTTAAAATGGGGCAATTGTGTTTGGCAGTATTTGGTCAAGTTCATTTGATTTGTTGATGACTTTTTTCAATGTGGCATGTTTTGAAGTTAGGGTTCCCTCATTATATATTGTTCTGAAAGCATCTACTCTTGATTATTTGATAAGTTCCCAAGTATTTTTCAAGCAAGATAAGCATGGATCTAAAGTACATGGGTGACTACTTTCTCTCAATGTATCATGCGTATCATAATATCATAATACTTAGGGTCAGAAGGGACCTAAACAGATCATCAGGTCCAACCCCCTGCCCCGGGGAGGAATGGGTGCTGGGATCATATCATCCCAGCCAAATACCTGTCCAGCCTCTTCTTCAAGACCCCCCAAGGTAAGAGAGAGCACCACCTCACTTGTGAGCCCATTCCAGAGCCTGGCAGCCCTAACTATAAAGTAATGTCTCCTGATGTCCAGCCTGAACCTGCTTTCTAGCAATTTGTGCTGTTATTCCTAGTAACCCCGGGTGGTGCCTGGGGGGAACAGAGCCTCCCCCAATTCCTGCTGGCCCCCCCTGGTGAGTTTGTAAGTGGCCACCAGATCCCCACTCAGCCTTCTCTTGTGGAGGCTGAATAGGTTCAGGCCCCTTAACCTCTCTTCGTAGGGCCTGCCCTGCTACCCCTTGACCATGTGAGTAGCCCTCCTCTGGACCCTCTCAATGCTAGCCACGTCCCTCTTGAAGTGCGGCACCCAGAACTGGATGCAGTACTCCAACTGTGGCCTGACCAATGCTGCATAGAGGGGAAGGATCACCTCCCTGGACCTGCTTGTGATGCATGTGTAGATACACGACAAGGTGCAATTAGCCTCACTGACCGCTTCCTTGCATTGGCGGCTCATGTTCATCCTGGAGTCAACAATGACTCCAAGATCCCTTTCTGCCACCGTGTTGACAAGAAGGGTATTCCCCAGCCTATAGGTGTGTTGCTGGTTCCTTCTCCCTATATACAGTAACTTGCACTTCTCTGTGTTGAACTCCATCCGACTCTTATCCGGCCACCTCTGTAACCTGTTTAGATCTAGCTGGATTCTGTCCCTCCCCTCTAGCATGCTCACCTCACCCCACAACTTTGTGTCATCAGTGAATTTGGATAGTGTGCATTCCACACCCACATCCAGATAACTGACAAAGATGTTGAACAGTACAGGACCCAGGACTCCTGGATGACTCCACTGGGGGACTTATCCTGCATAAAAGAGCAGAATTCAGTAAACTGGGAATTGGCAACTCCTTTCAGAGCAGCAATCCAAAGGAAAGTAGCTCAGTCCAAGGTAGGTCTGTGCTTCTGAACTGGCTTGCCATCACTACTTGCTGCTGATGCGCTTGTAACCAAACACAGAACCCCTTGCCCGCCTCCCCAGAAATGCTGAAAGCAGAGCTTCACAGCCTGGATAAAATTGCTTTGTGCGTCAGATCTGTAGGTTTCTGACCCCTGAGGTAGAAGGCAGAGGTATTGAGTTCTATGCAAGTTCAATGTCGTCATTTTTGTATATCCCTTATTTTCAGAATTTAGATATGTAGTTCTCAATAGTCAGAATTGCTGGTCTCTGAGACTGGGAGCTCATTGTGTGCATGGAACTGGCCTGTTTGGTCATAACAATAAAACCAATAAATATTTTTCTACTTACTGATTTGTTACCTAGATAAGGATTACCAGAAGATGGTCAGGAATATTGTTCTGTCTTCCCTGCATAGAAGTGGCATATGAATGCAATCAATGAAGTAGCCTAAAAGGAAGATGAGAGCTTGTGGCGTCATCAAAACCTGGTTTTGGTTAAATAGGGCAATAGTATCTAGCTGGTCATGAATGAAAACCCAGGGGTACTTTTACATATGTTCCAAGGCATTTTGATTAGAACACATTGGAGCAGACTCAATTAATTCCTGGAGCATACTAATCACAAGGTCAGAATAATGATCTAACGGTCCATTCTGGTTTAAAATTCAAGGAATCTATTTAATTCAGGAATGGTTATGAATTGAAGGCTATTAGTGAATTATGCCGGTCGTCCCAAATGAATGATGCTTGGTATCAGATGGCACTCTGTATACGTTATGTTTATTAGAAGCAAAACAGTCCTAAGAATCTTTTTAAAAGACATGGAGAGTCAGAGAGGAAAGTGGAGGGTTTTTTGTTCATTTGTTTGGGGGTGGGGGGTTGTACAGTTCAGAGTTTTGCTCCTGTCCTACCATGAATCCAAACTAAATCGCTTTGCCTTTTACAAGTAATTTGACCATTTCATGCAGATGTCAATAAAGCCTTCACATGCTACCAACTTCCGTCTTCAATTTTTTCTTCCTTTTTTAAATTCATAAACACTACAGGTTAAGTTCATCATTCAAAAGTTATTTTAATTTCGAGAGAAGAGGGTTTTAGTGAAAGCTTTTGGTCCCCTCGTTGCTATTCTTTGGTCAAATGTTTTTTGTGACTCCATTTGTGTATCTTTCTTCCTCAGACTTGTGCGCTACATATCCTGCTCCATACTGCCCTCTGTCTATGCCTCACCTTTAGAATGAAAAAACAAAGCTTACCTGTCTAATTTTTTTTTGTGCAGTTCATTTTAATTCTGCATGAATTTACATCCCTTTCTATTTTGAAGACAATTTTGATTGCCACTCAGCTGACCTTAGTGATTTGTTTTCTGTGCTTCAACAATCTAGTTCTAATGAAAAACTTGTCATAAACATGAGTATTCTTTAAAAAGTGACTCTTAAAAGCACATGTAAAATATCCAGTTACCATTTGTCTAAAACCACAGGCCCTTTCAATCTCAGATGATTTACAAGGCAGCAGAAAAAAAATATTAGGTGAATATGCTGCTGTGAGAAGCAACAAATTACTGGAATATAGCAATGATCCCAGGACCCTCCTTTTGTGAAGAGGAGCGGGGACAGGTGAAATGGTATGCCAGCCCCTACAAAAATGACTTCGAGAGAAAACACAGCACTCCTGGTATTCAAAATGTAATCCAAGATGCAGAGATAGCTAATATAAAGTGGAGCTGAAATAAAGGGGCAAGAGGAAAAAAAGCAGCAAGCTATTACAGTTTACAAATCTCTGTAAATATATTAGAGATGGTATGAGTTTCCAATTTGTATCTTATTTCTGCATAAAGCTACTCCATGTAAGTGGGTTATTTGGCATACCAGATTTAACAAAAATCTCTTTTCTTCTTTGGGGAAAAAAGGGGGGGGGGCGTGAAAACAAGAATTCACTAATCTGACTGAGGCTTCATGCTGATGTAAGGTTACCATTTTACAACTGATTTAAGTGCTTTCCATGTTTCCACTCTCTAATTGTCTTTGCATGCCAGGCAGTATTGAGGGAGTAAGAGTCATTAGGAAGATTCGCAAAATGAGGCTGATCTTTCTTACCCCCATTTAACTTTAAAACTTTTTATTTAACTCACCAGATGCAGAATCAAAATTGCCATTTCTAAACGGAAAATATTTTAGCTGGTTCCCAGTTAAAGGAAAGAATCACTGGCCTTGAAGAAGATGGGATTTGTGCAGATCAATCAAGTTGCCTTGAATAGTTTGCTGCCCCTGATAATTGGCAGGGGAACACTTTCTGCTCCATGTGATACTTAGCATTAGCACAGGTTATCATTAGTTAATGGAAAGCTTTGGCTTTTACTAACAAGATCTACTCTGAAAAAAGGGGCAAGGGACCAAACTGAGCTTCTATCTGCTATCCATTTTCTCCCTTGTTTCAATATGCACACAGTGGTTTTACCACATCTCTAGTTTTCATGTAATAAGGATTTTAAAAAGAGCTTAAATCACAAGCTGTAGAATCCTCTGCCTCCTCAAAGTGCACATGAAAGCAAGTCAAATAAGTTAGTAGCATCAAGCATTCTCACCTTTACTCCAGGCTTCATTAAAATACATTGATTTTATTGGACATGTGTTGCTGAAGCATTTATCAAGACAAAAAGGTTTTGGGAATAGAAACTACCACCTGTACTTGTGGGGGAGAGAATCAGTCAAATGATGTGCAGGTGTTCGTTCTGCAAAAGAAAAGATCAGGCTAGAGCCCTTTTGCCAAACAGAAACTAATTTCAGTTGTGACTTTTTGCAGAGTTAAATTGTTAACTCTGGTGGCAGACTTTCTTGAAGCCTGCAGGATAGAGGTACTGGAGTTCACCTCATTTATAGAGGGATTCCATGGTCTGACTTCATTAAAGTGGGCCAAAGGCTGTCAGCTGCTTTAAGACTTATTCATTGTTTCTCCAGGTAAGCCTTTTAAGGGAGAGAGAGGCTAGAATCCCATTAAAATGCTACAAAGGTGCCCTATGATGTGGGAAGGATGGTAAAATCTGTCGCAAGGCTGCACACAGCTGTGCTCAGCTTAATGAGAACCCTTGCCTCCACAGCCTACCTGCAAGGAGGGTTGCACAACCCATTTTTACTGCTTCCTTGGTTCATGCAATCCCACTGTATGCTGTAAAGATTAGCAGGCGTGCATCAGGTGTTTCACCCACCTGTTAAAATAGGTGGGGAATAACACATAATAATGTTCAGTCATGTAATCCCAGGAATTTATATAAAGAAAAAAAGGATGGGGGCATGGCAGGATGATGGCTCATGTACCGTGGCACACCTTGAATATGTGGCATAGTACAAGATATGTACTTTCAAGGCATGAGCAGAGATGCATTGGCTTTATGACTTTGTATGACACATGACTGAACACATGACAGAATACGTGCCTGGAGAGCACGTGCATATATTTCTTCTTTTACATGTAGTGAAGCAGGATCAGTATTTTATTCCGTCCAGTACAGCTGGAACACAATCCTTTCCAAATGAATAGGCATTAGTGGTGACACAAAAGGGAGCTATTTGGCTACCATTATAACCTGTTAGTACTGTAATATGCTGAAACAGGGAAAAGAAATAATGTGGTGAAATGAGGCTATCTCCTGCCGACTGGAAGAGTGCTGCTATTATTCATGTTTCAGCCTTCACAATTAGACTTTGATTATTCACAAGCAACTCCGAGTTTCTCAGTACAAGAGCGAACATTAATAATCGTCTCTTCTTTTGTGAGCTGTCCTGTAAGCCCTAAAACACATCTCTGCAGCTGGAAGGGTCTGATTCAAATCTATAAATGTAAAGATGCAGAGAATGTCTTAACTTCCTTGCTGATTCACCTTGTTTTGCTTCAGTCTTGTCAGACACAGAAAAGTCTCTTTTCTTCTAGCATGGATGCAAAACTCACTTCCGTATTAATGGGAAACTGCATGCACACATTGAAAGCAGCAGGTATGGGAACTCATGCAGAGTAAGAACTCCTGCTGTTGCGAACCTTGATATTACACAGTCATAATACATAACCAGTTAAAGACAGATAGGAGGGGGGGAACCCTAAAGATTCCATCCCACGCTGCTTAAGGAATTAAAAGATCGTTCCCTGGAATAAAAGAGAGAAGCATTTTTCTTCATTACTTTTTTATCCTAGCCTTCAAAATTGGAGTCAAGTTCATGAAGAAGGGCTGATAAATATATCCCAACAAGGTAAGAATCTGTTGGGGTTAATTAAGAAACAAGTGACCTACTTACACTGACCCAGATACCAAAATGGAGAGGTTTTTTGTTTTTTTTTTTTTAACTTGGGTTTTTCCAGCATAGAGACTTGTTTGTGCTGACAAGGTATGAGCACTCAACAACCCTGAAAAGAAAGCATCAGTAGGAGGTAAAAAAACTTACTATGTTTGTTAGTTGATGGCTTAAGTCTGACGACAAAGCTCTGAATTGAGGAATTTATTCTTTTATTGTTGGCTTGACAGCTAAAAAGGAATCTGAATAATAATTGTATTTAGCTGTCAGCCCTTTACTGCCATAAGCCCATATGAGTTTTATTTTAGAGTGCCTCAGGTGACCATGCTCATTTGTAAGTTTTTTACCAAGTGCTACTACTGAAGTTGATGGGAATGTTGCAGTTGACTTCAGTGTGAGCTGAGTCAGACATCTTTGAAAAATCGTATCTGAATGGGATTTGATGTCTGATTTTCATCGTGAAATTTTGTGAGTTTGTTGGCATTTTGGATGCTCACTGAGCTACTTCCACTGGCTGGCTGGTTGTTCCACTGTGCTGGGCCAGCCACTGTGCTACTGAGCTAGTCCACTCTTGGTGACTAGGTCTCCATACAAATCAAAGCCCCCAAAATAGTCAACCCTAGACAACTGACGGCAACAATGAACAGTATGATGATTAGACTCCAAACTATCCCTTCAGGGATCTGGTTTCTTGTTTCAGGTGTCTACATTGTCTATGGCTAGTATAAACTGGGTGAGACAAGGAATAAACCTTTGTCCGGGTAGGTGTTAAGTTTAAAGAGTAAATATTGTTGGAAGGGTGAACAAAAAAGACTTCTTTTTTCCCTGGGAGCTTGCTGTCCAGGAGAGGATTAAAAAGCTTTGGCTGCAAAAAGAAAAAAAAACTGTTGAGTACAATTTAGTGTCAGCAATTTGTAAAAGACACTTACATTAAATTCCAATTAAAACAAAAGTCTATTCTGTATGTTAACAGAGCCTGAGTAACCCAAATGGGTTACTGGAGGTGATTAAGTTATATTTCATTGAAGGAAATGTATGGATCCTCTAAATTTGGCTATGACTGGTTCAAATACAAATTAGACTGTTGACCAGAAAATTAATGCTATATGATGGCTATTTCAGAAAGATGAAATCAATTGTTGCGTTTCTTTCATTTACAGTGGACAGATGTCTGTTTCCCCAAAATCAGCATTTCAAAGAATCTGGAGAAATACTGACAAGATAACGTGGGAAAGCTTACATTGGTTGCATGTGCTCAACTGTTGGTGTTTTGTTGTTGTTGTTGTTGTTTGTGAATAGAGTGCTTCACTTCTTAAGATTTCATAAAATAAAAACAAAACCCCTTAGAAAAAGAAAAAAAAATCCTTAAGCCTTATGCCTTTTTTATGAAAGTGAGTGAAATTTTGAATTTCTGTCCAAAAATTCAGTGCGACATTCTGAGTATATTTTCCTTCCAAATCAAGACTAAGAGGTTAAAATTTTCAAGAAAAAAAAAATCATTGACTTAAGTCAGCAATATTCATAAATATTGAAACTTTTTTTATATTTATTTATGTATTTTAAATCTCAATTTCCCTGACATTTAAAATGAATCATTCTAGTTTAGGGAATTTATGTGAAACACTTCCTGTTTGAGTCAGTCTAATAACTTGTACTTTCCTTGGGTAGGACAGTGCTTTATTGGAGTGGTGGTATAGGAAACTAATGCCAGGCTTCCTACCCAGGTCACATGTTCAGTACTGCACCAAGGTTCATATGATTCTCATGATGCACCCTACAGCTCAGTCAGAAAAAAAAATATTCTTTGTATTTTTTAGAGAGAAGTAAAAGTTAAACTGTCACTGACCCAGGAGAGGACTGAAGATTAACCTATCACTTCCAAAAGGGAATGTGATAGGCAAATGTAGTTTAACGTTGTGTTGAATCAATTCCAAATGGGTTCCTTTGGATCAGTTAAATCAAGAAATATTCTGTTTTGAGTAGAACTGATTCCAAATGGAATATTTGATTTTGATTTTCTTGAAAGCAAATTGGCATTTTCCCATGGAATAATTTTGATTTTGTGGAACCTGTATTTCCAAATGGAAAATTATTGTAATGAGGAGTTCTATGTTGTTGAGTACCAAGAAGAGTTCAGAACTACTACTTCTTCATTCTTTATTTTGAACTCTTTTAAAAATGATTTGAGTTATTTTGTCATTTAATCCAAAGCAACATTGTGTCTATTGTTTGATTTGTGGATGATGAAACTTCGAAGGGGAAGGGGAAAACTTATTGGGTGAAAATACAAAAGAGAGTTTTAATGAGGCTGAAATACCACATTGGCATTATAATTCATAGTTTCATAGTAGCTAGAGTCGGAAGGGACCTAGGTAGATCATCTAGTCCGACCCCCTGCCTTGGCAGGAAAGAGCAC
>NW_017728886.1:95195460-95206565 GCF_001723895.1 Crocodylus porosus
GCTGGCTGTTGCTGGGCCTGGTAGTTCATCGTCTCCTCCGCCCTCATCTTCCCCCTCCCCCGACGAGCCTAGTTTAAAGCCCGCCGAAGGAGGTTCACCAACCTGGAAGAGAACACACGCTTACCTTTAGGGGAAAGGTGGAGCCCATCCCATCCCAGCATGTCTCTCCCGCTTTGTATGTGCGTGTATTACCTGTGTGTTATTCAGAATGCATCTTAAAGAAACAAGAGATGTTAACCTCAATGAAAAAACATGGGATTGGGAAGGCCCAAAAATCAATTGATCTTCCTTGAGAGAGAGATTGTTGTTGTTTTTTAAACAAGCACCTGATCTTTATCAATGTTTTGACTAACACACAAGCAAACTCTGCAAAGTGCAAAACAACTCTTAAGTTTAATGGAGTTGAGGAAAAAATAAATATAAACTTTGTTTTGAAGAAAATGTCTGAGTTATCAATACAAGAAAAACATTATCTTTTCAGTCACCTGAAAACTGATTCTCCTCTCACCACAGTCTAGGAATATCCTCATTTTGTTGTCTTATTCACTGGCAAGTTTTCCTGCTTCACCTACAGAATATTTCAGACTTGCTTTCAAACTAGCTACAGTTATATTTGACAAATATAATTTGGTTTCAAATAGATCTGTGTAGTAATTTTAAAATACTCTTTATATAAAAGCAGTGATTTTTATTAGGGAACTCTACTTTTAAACCAAAGATGAAATATAGCTCAGTGTGCGCATGTATATGTACACCTCTATACAACTGCATGGACTTTGCATTAAATGTTCAGGTAGCTGATTGTTCAATAAAAGCCAGGATGCGCCTGGCAGATAATGGTGAGGAGGGTTTGAGACTTGAGCGCTCAACACAGAATGCCACTAAAAAATATCAAACAAAAACCTTTCAGCAATATATTTTGAGAAATGGCATGTAATAAGTACTGGAACACAGAATTGAGGGTTTTGTTTATACGAACACTCACTGACTATGATTTTAGAAAACTTGTGTACTTTGCTTTTCAAGGCAGAAAATCCAAGGTTATAATCTTACATTTTATCCTGTGAATTTTTCTCAAGGAGATTAAAAAAAGAAAGAAAGAAAACAGGAAATAGGATAAGAAATAGAATAGAAATAAGAGCCAAAGATCAGGATGCTTAGAAGAATGAATTGTGAATCTTCTACCTTTTTCTGTATCTACTGAATATATTATTGAAAATAATTTAATTATGTATATTATTTTCTATAGATCAAATTGTTTTATTTTAAATATTTCAATTATGTTTAGCACAATCATGTACGAACATCTTTTAGATTGTTTCAATACATAGCAGAAGTAGGTACTCTACCAAATTTAGTTTTTTAAGGTAAGCTTTTCCATTGTATAGTGGACAAAGAATGTGGGTGCTATCTTGTACTCTGAAATATTTTAGAAATTGTTTTTATTTCCCCATCTGTAAAGAACAAGACATGTTATGAGTTGTGAGACATTATTTCACAGACAGCACAGTATATTTTTACCTTAAAATAGAATATGGACACTAGAAATAGTCTAGTGGTTGAATATTAATCACTAGTATTGTTGATGATCACTTCTACTGTGATAATAAGCACATGGGGATTCCTTTTTTCTGGGAATTGAAGTAACATAGGAAATCAGTAACTGAGACTTCCTACCTAAATGAGATTTCAGTGTTAAATGGTAGCTGTGCACATGTGTTCAGAAGATCCAGGTGAATTCTCCCAGGTGTTTTCCTGGTAGAAAAAACTTACTTGGAGACCCCAGAATGTTCATTTTGGATGTTCACTGACCTAGTCCACTTGTGCTGGCTTGGTCTTGATACAAATCAAAGCTCCTAAAATTGAATGTTCAAAGTCTGAGCTGTTGCATAGCCAAGTGGGCCTTGTATATATATCTCAGCTCTGTAGGGTCTGCAGTCTTCCTGGTGATAGATGAGAGTAGTACACAGGGCCTTCAGTTGGGTGACTCAGACTCTTGCAAGCTGTCTCTCTCTGTAGCACTATATAGGGATAGTGGAGGGGCCACCTACTAGGCTGGATCAGTAAGTCCAGGCCAAGTGACATATTGGTTCCCTGGATTTGTGGGGAGGGGGGCATAGGCCCCCCTGAGATTTGGCCACCATTGCTGACTTCTGCGGGTGGCCACCACTCACCAACTATGCCCCCCCCCCCCCCCCTTGCGGCCAGCAGTGTCTGGGCAGTTCCTGCTCTCCACTCTCCACTGATGCCAATGACTGCGGGTGATCTCCACTTGCCGCCATGGTGCCCCCCCAGTCTTGGGAGGCATTCATGGGATGGGATTTGGGAGGAAAGGGCTGGGAGCAAAGCATGCTGGTATGCTGGAAGACTGTGCTGCAGCTTCTCTCAGACGGTAAGTGTTCAGAAATTCAGCTGTTCCCATACAACCTGAATGCTTGTACGTAGCCAGTGTTAAGAGTTCTGTGATGCAGAGGTTATGAGTAAGGATACAATATCTTAGTTGGAGGCAAGATGCAGAGTTGCTTTTAATGTCTATAAAATAAATATGTGAAGCATGTTCAGTTGTAGTTAAGGACTGGTGAGTTTGCTTCCTTTTGACAAGTTCCATTCAAACATGCTTTTTCCTTAAGTGGAAAAATGTCTGTAATTTTCAAAAATGGTCTTGTGGTAACACACAAACTTGACAGATGGATTGAAAAACTGAAGTAAAGTGTAAAAGGCTACATGCAGCAGGGCTCAGGAGAAAAGCACCTAGGAGGAAACTTTGAAAGGCAGAAAATAGAATGAGGAGCTCAGGTCCTGCTGTTTTTCTAGTTGAGCTGGGCACCTAACTCCTTTTCTGGCTTTGAAAACCTCTTTAACATTTAAACAAACTCTTTGTTTAAAACAGACACTGATGTAAAAGGGAACAATGTCTGTAAGTATGGCTAGACCTGAGACAACAGAGCTGTTCTGAATGCGACTGGCTGAAGATCTGACTATGTATGCTGTTTTTAATAAATTGTGAAGTTCATTAAACCAAAGCTGTCATCTGAATTCTATTGTACTGGTCAGGACCAAAGAGATATGATGTACCTGTTCCTGCAGATAATGTTTTTTTGTGACTGCTAGTCGAGAAAGATTACATCTAACCAGAACCACAGTCTATTTGTGTTTATTCCTGAAGGGACCCTCAGGCCAGAGAGCCAGAGAGTTCATAAATGCGTTCCAGAGGTTTTATTAAGCTAATGTACTGTGTCTACATTTTATTTCTTGTTTTTTTCCAAAGGAACTTTTTAGTTTTTTAACCTATCTGTGGCTTGGAGCAAGAGAAAATGTTTTTTTGTGTACAAAGCTTTGTAAGCTACATATCCATTTGTTTTCTTAACTGATATTTTTGGTTTACTAGATTTAAGAAAACACAAGAAAACAAAAATGTGAATATTTTATACAAATACATCTCTATAGTCAAGAAATAAGAGGACTTTATCAATAGGTTAGTACAGTCATACAGAGTCCCCATAATCATGGCATGGTCACAAGGGGGGAAAAAAAAGGCTAAATTTTAGCAAAGAACTGAAAGAGGGTTTTTTGTGGATGAAGACAACTCCACTTCTCCTGCTGATCAAAGATCTCCATTCTTGTCCCAAAGCTGGAAATGTGCATTTTGAGGAAGCTCAAAACTTACTTTCCAAGGCTATTCTTTTCTGGGAGAAGCCACAAATCTTACGGACTGGTGGAAATGTGATGCCATGTGCAAAATTTCCATCTAGTACTGTAACTGTCCTGCCCTTTTCACCTTGCTATAATCTGCTGACAGACACCAAGCCCTTGTGCCAAAAACCTACAAAAAATGAGATCAGGTCACATGGTGCAAAGAGGGAGATAGAGAGAAAAGCCAAGAAATCATCTGGTGGAGAAGGCTAGTGGCATTAGTAGAGTAAAATTAGATTTGTTGTAGTACATGGTTGCTTAACCAAAAATTCGAGAGGCTCAGAATTAAGCAAATTTTATTCTTCAGTTCAGCAGGATTTATTATTTATTACAGAAAATATTGTCCATCTGTTGCTGCATGTTTGGGACACTTGACACAGATGCATATATAGTCCCTTGTTGCCTATTGCCTTTCACTTTGAGACCTTAGCTCTAGTATTGGAGACATCACTGCAGAGCTGGTATAACAGAATATAATATAATCTGCTTTGATTTGGAGGATAATCCTTCAATTGACAGCTGGTCTACATCATTGAGGAGTCTGAACATGACAAAAGCTAACTTATTTTTTGATTACTACTTTTGCTTTATAGACTGGTATATTTGTAGCTTCTTGAAAAATGAAAAAAGGGTGACTTTTTTAAAATTAAAAAATGCTTCCGATTGCATTTTTTTTCTGATGAACCTTTTGAACTCACTGTGAAAAAGTGATCTAAAAATATCTAAAAATGACCCACCCTGAAGACTACTTGCATTCTGGTCCAATCCAACAAGCTTTGCTGACCTTCAAATAGATGAATAAATGCAGGCAGTCTCACTGATACTGTGAGTGGTACTATTCTCATGCTGTGGAACTATTCCCACGCTGAATTTTAAGCATGTTTTGGATTTAAATAGAAGTCCTCTTGCCCCTCTGTTCAAACATTAGAAAAAAGACTTGAAATAAAAGTAAAACTTGAGAATCGGGCTTAATTTGAGTGCCTCACAAGATCCTTTCAATTATGTGGATATCATCCACCCCTTACCACATCCTCTATCCCAGTAGAAGTTTATTGATATCTTCTTTCTGGTTAATTTTCTATTTCGTTTTGACAAATATAATTTGTTTTCAAATAGATCTGTGTAGTAATTTTAAAACACTCTTTATATAAAAGCAGTGTTTTTTATTAGGGAACTCTACTTTTAAACCAAAGATGAAATATAGCTCAGTGTGCGCATGTATGTGTACACATTCAGTTTTTTTGTGCAGACTTCAGCTGGAAGCAGGGATGTAATTTTTGTCCTTGCATTTTATTTTTGTTTTACCTGTCCTTATAGGATTTTGTTTTTTAAGTTCTGTTATACATTTCAAAAACTTGGTAAGGGGAGAATTACTATTGGTTAAGATATGAACCAGTGTTTTCTGATCTCAGAAGTGAGTTATAGCAGTAAGCTCAGTAAAGAGAAGCTGCATAGAGAAGTTTAGGCAGTCTGTTAGAGAGGTGCTATATGACTCTTTATACAAAGCACCATGAGTTAGAGCACCATTGAACCCAACTGGTTAAATGGTAAGGTCTTGGGCTGAGTTAGGCCGGGTCTGCATGGTGGGGGAGGTCCTTTTTCCCTGGTCTCCATTCGAGTATCTTAACAGCATCAGTACTGAATACCTGAAATGGTTGATTTATTTAATCTTGCTTCCACTGAAGATTGAAATTTGATGCAATGTTCACATACAACTACTGCTGACAGAAAATATTTTTCTTCTTTGTTCTCCTGATAAAATAAATATTTTAAAATATATACTGGTTCTAACAGCATGAGTTTTAACCCTATTAATCTTCTTTACAATAGACTAATCAAGGAGCTTGAATGTTAGAGAAAAATTTAGGGCTTTTTTCCTTAAGTGATTGTAATCTTAGCACAGACAAAACATGCATACTGAGCCTGTATCATAAAAGTTGCTCTCTCCTATTTAGCTGTTGCCCTTGCTCATCTAAGTAACTGAAGGAGCTAAGGACTAGCTTTTTATAAAAATATAAACCTAAATTATCAGTATAAATCCTGTCCTTCTACTGCTTGAAAGAAATGTAGAACCCCAAAGGCAGAAGAACCAAATGCCATACTTTGCCTTCAAACACTTCTGCACCTTCGGTCCATTTGTTGTGTTATAAAGGTGACTCTTGCGGGCATGGCCATGGCAGTAAAGTTATCAGGAAGTTGTATGGATATTTCTAGGCAAATTGTTGTGGTAGTGAAGACAGAACAGTTTTGCTAGTGCTCAAGGGGAGGACTGTTTGCAATATCACGTGAAGATCCTATTACCCCAGCATCCAAAGACTCTTGTATGCTTCTTTTGGAGAAGGAAGATGCATTGCTTTGTATTCATTATGCACGTATATCCATCCACTCATATTTTGTATGCACTAGAGGTGTGTAGATGTCAATGGAAAGAAATCAAAGTAATGATTTTCAATTCTGCAGTACTTTTCTTATAATCAAGATATTGAAAATATTGATAATCCCCCAGAACATGCTGAATCCAGTCCCTGCTCTGGCCCCAGACCATAGCCTGGCTGGATAAGTTGGGTTCCATGGCCCAAGTTAATTCAATTCCAACTCATTTAAATCTATAGACTGAACAGTTTGATAGGAAGTACACAAGTCATCACCGTCTCTATTCTTTTCAACTTTATGGTAGTACTGATCAATATTTTACTGTTGAAAATTGTGATACAAGTACAAGCTTTCATCAAAGTGATAGGGTGGGATTTTGGAAGTAAAATGCTGTGCTTTCCTGATGGAGATGGAGGCAGAGACCACTGACAAGCATGAAAAACAAACAAACAAACAAACAGCTGTACCAGAATAAGAACCATGTTAATCTAGATAGACCCTGGGGAGCCAGGTCAAGTTAAGTGCTTCAGCAGGACTTTTTGGCACTTATCTAAAGCTTATTCAATCAGCTATTAGCCAAGTGCCCAAAAAGTTCCACTGAAACACCCAGTCTAAATAGATGTTCGGCAGGTTGGTTCAAATTAACGCACTACCTCTTTGGTCACATTGTGCTGGTTTTCAGTTTGGTTTTTTTTGCATGTCTGCAAGCAGCCAGAGTTAGCAACCTGTGGATTATGTACACTGTATGCAACCATAGCAACCTTTGACCTGGTGTCCAAATTTATAATAAAACTAGGTTTTGAAATCTTTGAATTTCCTATTAGGTAGAAATGCAATTCTTCAGCCAGGTCTGTTTTTGAGTAGCCGCCTAATTGCATACAAATGATCTTTTGAAAATATCTGGTTCCAAATTAGGAGAAGCAGAAGGCAGGCAGGGTGGCATTTAATTAGTGCTAAGAGGCATAAACAGTTTTCACCTAAGAAAACTTATGCCTGTGTGTCATGATACGGCCACCCCAGGGATGGCTATGATGTCCCTAGGGCACCATGACACTGCCAGATCTGCCTATGGGCGCCTACTAATCTCACCTGTCATGTCTTGCTGGTATAAATGATGAAATCAGGAGGTTTCCCCTCGAGTTGCTGCTCGGTCCTAGTCCTGACAGATTCCTCCTAAACTGTGTGGCTTGTTGGACCCCTTATTGGGTCCCACACTCAGGAGGTGCCTTACAATACCCCCAAGCCTTGTGGGCTATATGCATGGCTCCAAAACCTTCCCTTTACCATGCCCCACAGGTGGCAATTAAACCTTATCCTATTTTATGAGGCCTCCATCTAGCTCAGCCTCCTGTCGCTGCACCCCCTCCAGTGCTGGGCTCTCTGCACTGTAGTGTGCCCCAGTGAGGCTGCCTCCCCTCCAGTAGCCTCAGTCCAGTCCACCGGTTTAAATAAAAACAGGAAACACAAGCCCCCAGACTACAGCACAGCAGTAACATAGGGTTCACCTTCTATCTCTTTTAAGAAGGCACGCTTCTCTCCCAGTCTAACGGGCTTCCTCCCCACCAGCACTTATGAGCTCCTATAACCCCTTAATCTTACCAGCACCAGAACAGGCAGTCAAGCATCTCCAAGTACCTTCCTCTATGAGAACTCCTTCCCCCTTGTTTGCTGCCAGAAAAGTAGCTCTGTAGTCCCAGCCCTGGAGTTTGTACAGTGCCCAGGGCCCTGCCTCCTTTCGGTCAGCTGACCGGGTGCAAGTGCAGGCTAATTCCCTCATTAGCCTGCTGCCATGGCAACCTGCACCTGTGGCATTTCTGCCTAGCTTCCAGGGCCACTTTCTGCCCTTAAAGGAGCAGGAACACCTTCTTCATGCCCTGTAACACCCTCTGACTCTGTTAGCCTGTAAGGAACTACTCTGTGCTGCCTTCTGCCTGACTTCAGACCTCTTTATAATTACCTCTGTCTACAGATTTTGGAGAGGAATTCAATTGGGTTTAGGAAAGACATCCAATACTGGAATTAAGGAGAGTAGTGCAATTGAATGCAAAAGAAAAAGCCTTCAGACTGAGTGAACCCTTTTATCTGTTCCTTATAGTTTCTAAAAGAAGAGAAAACAAAGACAAGCAAAATAAAACTGATAAGAAGTTAGAGGATTACAAGAAAAGTAAATAGTGCTTCAGTTTTGTAGACATCTAGCTCAGCCCTAGAAGGTGTTATGAATATCAATAACACGTCAGATGAAGGTTGTATGCTTTCTGGCAATTTTTAAGTGACCTGGACTTCAAAGTTACTATACTTACAATAGGAGGTAAGTTTATTCTTCTTTCTGTACCTAATGGGTATGGTCTCCTCTAGGGCAGTGTTCGGCAGAAGGGAGTGCAGCATGAGACAAGCATATCAAGAAAGAAATAGATGACAGGAAAGAGAGGGTGGGGTGGGCACAAACCAGGGGAAAATGTGGGTAGCAAGAATAACGGAAACAGCCGTGTCATGCTTTCTGTCATTTTTATTGTTGCTGTTTGTTGTTGGATTTTTTTGTCTAGTGAGCATTTCAAGGCAGTGTAATTTGTACTTCATTTTATCTGGTACCAAACTCAGTGGCAAAAAGAAGGTTTAGGGTTATAAAAACAAATATGGACCAAAGTTGATACCCTTGGTCAGTAAGAACCAGAGATATCACTAGCAATTTTGGCATCCTGGGCAGAGATGCTGTCAAGGACCCTTCTCCCCACTTCCATCAGTTAAAAAACAAAAACCAAAAAAACCAAAAAATCATTCTTGCCTCTACATACATGCTTGAAGAATTTTTTCTATGGAATCTTTAAAATGTGCTCTGAATTACGAGAGAAGCTCTGTGTCAATTGGGTTTAACCGTAGGATTATGCGATAGGCTAGCCAGTTACAATATATATTAAATCTTAATACACATGAACATCTAAGGCAACGCAAATGGGAATCCAAGGTTGAAATATAGACACTAGTGCCTATTTTTAGTTTACATTTGAAACCTGACAATCATTTATATCATGGTTTATTATTGATCAGAATATACAACCACATTTCTATATTGGTTGAAAACTGCGTGTAGAAAAGCCAAAGCGGTTAATGGTTAGTACAGAAGGCCATGAGATTAGGTTAGGCAGTTATCTGTGTGTGCTTCCTGCTGCATCTAGGGTGCTGGCTCACCACATGCAGTCTGGTCTGTTTTGGGATGAAAAGGGTCAGCTCTGTGCCCTGCCCACTACTGTTGCTCTATGGGATGGCTCCTCAGCCAAATGTCCTGTAATTATGGCTCTGCTGGGTCTTAAGGAGCTGTTGTTTCAGCCCTTTATCTTATTTGGCACCTGGGGTGTGCCCCTTTTGCCCCTCTTCTGGCAATCTGGTAAGAATACCCCACGTGGTGAAGGCAGCAGAATGATGCTGTGAATCCCTGCTAAAAGGTGAGGTAGAGATATGCTCAGTCATGTGTAGTTTAATGCATTTCAGTGCATCTATCTGAAGCCAAATGTGTACTAATCAGTGTAATGAAAAACTATTTCTTTGCCTTGAAAATTAAAAATAGCTAAGGCCAAGTCTGTGCACTCCACACTAATGGCAATGATCACTCAGGAAGGTGTAGATGGTGGCAGGCATTTAAGCATCAAATTCTCATTGCACACTGAAAATTAGGTACCTAAATACCCATAAGCCCTAAGTGCTCACTTTCATAAGGACGAGTTAACAATCTAGCCCTAAGGATCAGATCTTGCTGTGATGGAATGATGAGCAGCAAAGTCTGACAAGTAGAACTTTAGCTGATGTAAATTGATGTGTCTGCATTTAAGTCGATATAAATTTGTTGAATTACACTAGCTGAAGGTCTGGCCCTTGGTATAATCTCTGCCACATATTCTAACCAGTTTCATTTCTTAATAGGGACAAGAGATGCACTAGACAGAGAATTGTCACTACCAATTAATTCTTGTTAGAACTTGTTAGGTGCATGGGCTGATTTGTTAGCCAGATCCCAGTTGGAATGCATTAATGTGCAATGAAACAATCATCTTTGCACTGGCATAGGGTATATCTCAAGGCAGCCTAAACTGGTATGTACCACTTTACTAAGGGAGGGGATACAGGGTAGTGATTACCTTCCTCTGTCTTCCCTTCATCCCAATTTTTTTACGTGATGTCTTTTATTTTCTTTATATGTAGAAGGAGCAGCTCATGGCTCTGAATAATGATGATGCACATTAGTATATTTTAAGCCTTTTCACTGTTTGTTTAACATCCTCTCATCCTATGTAATTAGAAAGTAGAACAGATGGGAACAGCATAGTTTTAAGTGATGTGTTCATTAAAATAACCAAAGCTGCTAAGCATGTGTTTTTCAATAACAGGATCAAGAGTGGTGGTTCCTTACGATAGGCATTGCTTCCCCGCTTTGCATTTGACAACTCTGAATGCTGTACTTCAGCTCAGAGAGCACATCTGTGCCACTTTTACTTTCAGATACCATCATTGCTCATTAAAACAGATTGATCATGGATTCACCCTACAAGATTTGAGCTCTGTTAAGATGTATTGGAAGGAAGCATATACTAAGAAATAACATTATACTAGGACATGATTTCTATTAGAGTTCACTGCAAGAAGGATCTACTGGGATGTCTTTAATAATAGAATGACTTTAATATCCTTTTTAAGAATGTCTTGTGGACTTTACTGAAGTAATGAGTATTATCCCTTGAGTTCTTTTAATATGTTATAACTACACTTAACGTCATTTTTTTTAAATTAAAATGAAAGTCAGTTGCAAACTAATTTAGTTATTTTTATTTCTTTCATTTAATATTTTTGGAAAAAGTTAAGTAAAATGAGCCCACCAATGACTTTGAAAAGGAAAAAAAAAACAAAACAAAAACTAATCTGAATAGCTCCACTATCATCCATGTGAAAAAAAGTAAATTTTTTTTTTCTTTTTGATTTAATAATAAAAAGATGTCATAGATTCATAGATTCATAGATGCTAGGGTCGGAAGGGACCTCAATAGATCATC
>NW_017728886.1:95207367-95221658 GCF_001723895.1 Crocodylus porosus
ACTCTCTGGGTGCGACCCTCCAGCCAATTCTCCACCCACCGGACTGTGCAGTCATCCAAGTCACAGCCCCTTAACTTCTCCCAACAGGAGAAGGTCTGATACAACTCTGTGGGAATTAGTGAGCAGATTCCCAGTGACCTTGGTGGGGTATGAATCAAAACTAGGTAATATTTCAGTTTTTCAAAACCCTAGGTTGAGTAATACTTCATTTGTTTGCACACTTTAATCCATATTAATTAAGAGTCAGGCCAGGAACTTTAAAATCAGAGTACATCCAGGTGTCTTACCATCCAGGCTGGATGATCCAGCCCTAAGCTACCAAGCTTGTCCTAAAGCAGGGATTGAAGATTTCAATGTCTCTGTGTGTAGAATTGTGGATACAAGAACATTGTGATTTGGTTTTCTTGGAAAGGATGGTGTACAAAGTTCTTTATGGATATAACGCAGTTTGCATCCTTTGATACGTATGATCAATGATCTCCTATTGTTACACTCTGTACATCTCTTCACAGTTCTACATTTTCTCTCTTACATTCCTCATTTTCTCATCTCCTCGCCAACTACCTTTTCCCTTACTAGCCTCTCGCTCTATTCCTATTTTCCCCCTTAATAATCCTCTGATGATTTCTCAGCCACATCTCTTAGGATTTTTCTAAAAATGTATATTATCACAATCAAATAACCCTTTAATTGAAATACAGCATATAATTTTCTCTGTGCTGTGCTCTGTTCCCCATTACAAGAGAGAGAGGAAAGAAAGGGAAAGGGCCTCTTAAGAGGGGGCAACACAGGCTGGGAGGATCCATGCTTATAGGGAAAGGAAGAGCCCCAGGAGCAGAGGGGAGCAGAAGGCCTGCAGCAGAAGGCTGGACTCTGGTGCTGTGAGCAGGGTTGGGGAAAGGCCAGAGTGAATAATTGTCAGGCTAAAACTAAGATGGGCCATAAGATGAGCTGATGTAGTAGCAGCTTATTAGAAAGAACATAATGGGGCCTGAGGAAAAGCTGGTGATATTAGAGGCTTGACCAGACACTGGGTTGGGGTAATGGACTGGAACAAGTCTTGAATGATTGCTTTCAAACCCCAAGGACTTTGTAAGGGATGGGCTGCCTGCTAAGAAGCTGGAGCAGGCTGCTTACAAAGAGACCTGGGGGAGTCTTGTCAATGAGAGGTGTTGCAGCCCTGTGAACAAGGTCCTGTCTCCCAGCGACCCGCTCACTGAATTATACCAAGGCATGACATGCGATTCAGGCAGGAAAGGTGAGAGACTGAGAATGACCTGGTTGGTGCAGATACCATAAGGTCTGAGTTTCACCCAAGAAGGGGCAGCAGTGCAGGGTCTGTAAAACAGCTCTATTCACAGAATGACAAATATTATATGTTCCTAAGAAGGCACTTAAAAAGCACACAGCAGTTCCCCACACATACTTACACTTGGAAAATCCCTTTCTGGATATAAATTTAGTTGCCAGTCTCTTGGATTTTTAAGCTGGGTATTGAGAAGTGTATGTTTTAATGGGAAATCAGACATTTGCCTGTGTGAATAGCTGTTGTTTCTATGCAAGGCGTAAAGCAGTCTAAAGTTTGGATTCTTCAAAGATTGTTTCATGTGCTTAATTTTCCACATAAGTAGTTCCACTCACTTCAGTGGGAACTCACTGTATATAGAGAGCCAATGGTGTATAAATATTTGCAGGATTATGGCCAATGATGGTAAAAAGAGAGACCAATCCAAACTGGAAACTAAACATGCAAGTTCCTGTATGTGCGCATGACTATTTGTATCCAAAATTCTTCTAGCTAGTAACTTGGTTAAGCATAGCTTACAAATCCAGGGGCCTAAATATCTGAATGTGTAGAATAGTTTTATTATTAAATCATAAATTACATATAGAACATTTTTAGTCATGCTACTCCAACCCGTCCCACTGCTTCATGTACTACTTGCTTTTTGCTCCCTGTCCTATGCTGCCCGCACAGCCTGCTGTTCTGCTTCTTGCCACACCTGCTGTTGTGTTGTCTCTCTCCTCCCTGGTCTGGCTTTCAAAAAGTGTCACTTGTGCATTCATGCCACAATTTGGCCATTACTGCTATAATGAATGAATCATCTCATGATTTTAAAGTTTAGTCTTCTTTGTTTTGCTTTATTTTTTTATGCAGAAGACAAGTAATGTCTTTGAAAATAGCAGGATATCAAATTATATTGACTTGGTGGTGCTGCAGTGATATAGAAAATAGTACTTCTCCTTGACAGGCTAGTATGTTCTGCAGAGAAGCTGTTGCAGTTTCTGTCTTGGTCTGTCTCTTTGTTATATTTCCATAATTAATTCAGAGAACCATAACCCTGACCTTCATTCTAAGAGGCTTTTAAAGTATTTTTTCAGAGTACACAAACCTGATCCTATAGACAAGGGCACCATGGCTTTCAAATAATTGTAATGTAGGTCTTTATAATTTGTTTTCTTAGGTTATTTTTCAATTAAGGACCTGATCCCTCCTGTTTGTCAAAGGAAGTTTTGCTATCAAATTGAATAGAAGCAAAGGTACACATAGTGCAAAACCAGTTTGTTTTTTCTCATTCACACTAGTGATAGACAAACCTGTTTGTATACAACAAAAAATGAATCTTGTAAACTCTGTCGTCTTGGTTCCAATCATGAATTAAAGGGGAATTTCCAAAATACGATGATACAAGATTTTTCTGCTAAGCTGAAGCTGCTTATAACAGAAAGCATAGGAGAATCTTTCTTGTTTAGTAGTTTGCACGTAACAAATCTGTTCAAATTTATATTTTCTGGATGCTTAATTCTCTGGGTTCAGATGTACTGAGGTTTGCCCATCATTAATTTACATGCAGCTAATTTCATTGCATTGCTTAAAGATCTTCAAAAAAAAAATCACAAATGTTTTCTGCCTGATTCCACAGCACATGCAATAGTTAAATAAAATATTGGTGCTCCTTGTTTAGGAAGTGTTATGGAAATGCAAAGTGCTCTTATCTTAATGGAAAAGCATTTATGCTTCAAGCACTGTACCTTGAGAAAATTTGGAATGCAGGTATTCATCCTGAGTTGAGTAACTTGAAAAGGATGTGTTATGCTTTCTCCTGCCCCAGTTTCTTGAGTCTTCACAAATAGTTCCCCCAAATATCTTGGAAGTGACAAGCTTTGGGATTTTACTTTGGTATTTATGTTGTATTTTACTGTGGTATTGAGAAACAAAGAAAATAGCCCATAATATTTCTCTTGACCCATCAGAAATAAATAGCTAGTGGAATCATGAACAGCTTGGTGGCCGTGTCAACGGCACGGGAGATTATAGTAAATCAGCTGTGTTCGTACCAACAGGCTTCAACTTGATATGTGGGAATTATCTGACCCAGGAGAGAAATTGAGGTCATTCATCCAAAACCACATAGACTGATAAACAGGGAAAATACCAGCCTATACTTTTAAAAAATCATTTTTAGAATGTTGTTCACTCATTAAATGTTACTAGGTCCTTTTACTATAACATCTCTCCTTCCTCTTGTGCCCTTTATAACATTTATTTTGTACAAGTTCCTATGTAACTTCTCTGTACACTAAAACTTCTATTGAATACCTGTTAACAGAAACAAAATTAAAGGCAGCAACTGGAAGCAAAATAAGTGCTTTTTAGGCAATATATGATGTAGCCTACTTTTTATTCTTCACTCATTTTAATCAATTGGTGTTTTTAAGTGGTTGGTGAAATGACATGCGTGTATGTAAACAATATTAATGCAATGTGATTTTTTTCATGTAGAGTATCCAGCGTTTTGCATGTACACATTTATATGTTTTTCTTGTTTTTAATGTTACCAGTTATATGATATAAGGCAGGCTATACTAATTAACATTACATGCATTAATTAATATATCACAGTCCAGCTGGTAAGTCCGTTGTGAGGGAAGGGAAATGGTGGGGCAGATCGAGGTCCCCATGGTGAGGATGGGAGTGGAGCTGGGGCTTAGGCAGGCACTGCCCAGCTGGTTCTGGGTGCAGGATAGAGCCATGAATGGCTCATCTGGGAGGTGCGGGGGTTGGGTCAGGGGGATGGCTTCTGCCACTGCACACACCTGGGAAGGGCATGGGAGGATATGCCCCCCCATCTGCATGCAGGGTCAGGGTGGGCTGATGCTGTGGACTGGGGTTGGAGCAGTGCCAGGCTCTTCCCAGCAGAGGGGTTGGGCCGGGGCTGCACTTGGGACAGGTGGCGGTGGCGCTGGGCGGCCGGTTATGGTGGGAGATGCCGCCATCCCAAAATTCACTGTAGCCCCCTCTCCCAGCACTGCTGCCACCCGTCTCAAGTGCAGCCTCAGCCCAACCCCCTGCTGGGAAGAACCCAGCACCGACCCAGCCCGCGGTGGCAGCCTACCCTCACCTCATGTGGTGATCTGGGGGCACACCCCTCTCATGTCCTCCCCGGATGCATGCAGAAGTGGGATATGTGCCCCCCCTCCCCACTCCCTCCCTCACTGCAAGGTCCTTGATCTGCACCACCCCACACTTCCCTTCTCTCACAATAGATTTATTAGCCAGATCTGACTGCTCTCCACACTGCCATACCGCACTCCTAGCCTCTTGCATGCTGTACTGAGGATGCACACATGCACGGGGCATTTATTAGCCACATTATTGGCCAGATCATCCAAAAAAAGCTGATTGCCAGTACAGTCAATTTTCCTTATATCAGTGCACCTCAATTAATTTTTTTCTTATTCATTCTGCATACCCCATATGACTTTTAAGTACTCTAGAGTTGTTAGTGTGCCTCTGGTTGACAACCACTGCTCTAGTCCATGAGTAAGTGGCTTATAACAGTCCTTAAGGTATGGAATCTGGTCCTTGTGCTTTAGCAGTGGGATTATTATCCAGTGCCACCATGTCACCCTGAGGACTGCATTATTAAATGGTCACAAATACAGGGATTTGAACAGTGACAGAGTTGTAAAACTCTTGGGTTAGGGATAGAAGTTGCACATAAGGTGGTATAAGTGATCAGAAACTGGTTCAAATCTGTAACACAACAGAAGTTTGGTGCACATCTGGATGGATGTAGTATCAAACTTCATTGATTTAGGTTAAATCAGTTTATTGAACTTCTGTCCCAGATTCCTTCCAAATTCAAATTAACTCACTCCTCCAGAATCCCAGGATGCTTTGCACCTTTCCTGCAAACTTCATCTCACAGGGTGAGTGAGCTAGCATTGGCCCAAGCGGTCTGCTCCAGCCAAGCAGGGAGGTGTGCTCTAGCACCCCTGACTTCTGCCCTGAGCCACTGCAGGCATGGGGCTGCATTTTTAGAAACAAAAGTTGATGTCTGTTCATTTGCTTATCAATTCAATCTATGCATCTTAAACTAACCTCAGAAGATTTAATCGATTCAGCCTGGGGCTTTTTGACTGTCTGCTTAGCCTTGCTGACAGAATATAATCTATTATACGTCAAGGACAGTATAATCCATGCTAACATGCTGTGGTGCTTTTCCCCACACTAGGGGCTAAAACATAGACAGATTTATGGGGGGTTAAGGACGCTTCCAAACTAATAACGCTGGTTTTTTTAGTTCTAGCAGCAGAAATTCTGTCCCTTTGCATCCAGAGATCCTGGTTTCAGACCCACCACTGATGCATCTTGGTACCGTGTTAGCACACTCTTTCCTAGTGGGAATCCATAATAATAAAGGACCCTGAAAAAAGGATTTAAGCACCTAAATGGAATCATATCCAAGGCAAAACCTGTGATTTTGAAAATGCTCTTCTGATCTGCATTCTAAAGCTGGAGACTTGTGACCACCATAGGTTCCTTGTTTGACTTTAGAACTTTGACTTCCATGGGAGGCGGGATAAATCTTTGAAGGTACCAAACTTCAACCTCCCTCTAGGTCAGTGCTCTAACCATGTGGAACTACTGCAACCTCCTTGTCTCACCACGTTTTACCAGAAAGGGGTTAGCCCGTCTTAGTTGTTTGAAACAAAAGTTGTAGATGCCTATCTTCAAGACAGAATTCAAGGCTCATGATCCAGAATGGATGGAGATGCTTCCTTGCACTTTACTTATAAAGTTTCAGAAGGGTGACATAGAATGAAAAAACACTGGAACAGGTTACCCAGAGAGGTGGTGGAATCTCCATCCTTGGCTGGGATGATCTAATTGGGGATGGCTCTGCTTTGACCCAGGGGGTTGGAGAAAATGACCTCCTCAGGTCCCTTCCAACCCAATTTTTCTGATTTTATGTGAGCTTATTCCAGTCCTCAGCTGTCCTGTTGGCCAGCTTTAGGCAGTTTTCTGCAGAGCATGCTGATTTGTGAGGTCTGGCTTCTCAGCATGCTAGCTTTTTGGATCTCATGTTGAGGTATCTTACTCTTTCTAAGCACTCTGTAAAGAGCCTGGGCACCTAACCTAAAATTCTGCTTTTTACTTTGGGGGCAAAGCATCTAAAAATTAAAAGTTCTAATGCCTTACATTTAGGTGTCACCAAATTCAAAGGACAAAAAGTTCCAGATACAAATATTTAGCAGTCTAATGTTTTTTACTATAATCTTAACGGGCAGTAATCAGTTTCTGAGTTTCCTTGTTGGGTCAAGGCAGATGGCTTATCCACTTTCATTTTAGAATGCTCAAAGCGGCTACAATCTTCAAAGAGTTGGCAAAGGATGTTGGAGCAGGAATGATAACGCATCATTCATTCTTCCAAATAGAGGGCAGATATTTCTAACTCTTTCCTTTCCAGAGTTCCTAGATGTAGAAAAACAACAGGAAATCTACTGATGTATCATTAATACAGGGTTACTAATTTCATTCTCCTTTCCAATGACTGTTTTCTAAAGTCTACTATCTACTTGATTAGGGACCCTATTTATATGAGGAAGTCACCTACTGACTAATGGAACATACCCCTGCTTCCCAACCTCCTCCCCCACTTCCCTAAAGCTAATGCCTACTTTTTTGTTAAGAAATACTTTGAATAAATTGAACCACGAGGCAATCCAAGGAGCAAATTTGTTGTGAAAAGGAAACCAGACCATGTAATTAAGATGAGGAAGGTATGCAGAAGAAAATTAGTGAAGATAAATACTTTCCAGTTCCTTGTACTGACAGAATTTTAGTGTCAGTTTTTTCTATGCAAAACAAGGATAGAATTTTAAGCTTTGTTAACTTCACTTCTTTATGTTCTTGGCTATAGTTTGCTCTACAGTTTTGTATATGTTATCTAGAAATATGTTTCCATTTTCCTATTTGTTCTACTCCCTGAAATAAACATATGGAAATAATTTAGTGTGTTCAGGAAACACCACTGATAGACCTTCAAAGATAGACCTATGGCCTTATTCTGTTCTTTTTGTGAAATTGTCCATAATTATTAATAAAAAAGGGAAAGAGACTAAACTAGAAACAGCTTGAAATGAGAAAAAACTAATATAATTTTGCAATGACATTGAAAAGGACCATTTTTCCTGAAAAGACCCCATTTCACTAACGAAACATGATGACATTTCATGTTTTGAAGCTGAAAGGTACAGAATGTGGAAGAGCTTTTTCGCATTTTGAATATGGTCGTTAATCTGGTACTTCTCCAATGATGAACCTTTCTTACTGTATGCCAGTCTTCAGAACAAAGAGAACAAGTAATTTTCTCTACCCTGCTTTGAAACTACAGCATAGTAAAAATGTACAGTCATTCCCTTATACCACTGATGACAGTAATAAACAGGTTGGAAGATCTTTCTACAGTGTGAAATATGTTCTGATGGAAAGTTACAGGCTTTGGATGAACATGTCACCCATTCAAATACAATCACCAGGAGGTATCTGAAAAATAAAATAGAAAACTATATTTTTATGTAGCTGAATGTTGAAACACATGCCTGTTAGGCTGACTAATAATTCATTGATTCCTTCTGACTTCCTTTTTGTTTGCCTGCTGTCTCTTATGCTTGGATTGTAAGTTATTTAAAGTAGGAATCATGTTTTTGGGTTTGGGGGTATTTTTTTCATAATACAGTGCCCCACATAGTGGGTTCTGAATCATAATTATGGCTTCACAATAAAAATATTCATAAAATCTTCTGAAAGAATATGCTATGTATTTCAGCAGAGTTTAAATTACTCTAGACCTTTAAGAGCTGGAAGTATTCAGTTTCGTTTTATATATATTTCTGAAGGGTTTTTTCTTTTTTTTAAACTTCTCTGCACATCCACTGCCTACACCAATTCCATTGGAAGTAAAATGCATTTATAACTGGAATCGTAAACTGGTGCTTACATTTATAATTATGAATGTTCACAGATAAAATATGCTGTTCCTTTTCATTTTAACTATATGCTATATAAATGTTCTGTAATAATAGGCTGTCTAGGCATCTCACTGTTTGATAGATCTTTGTGTTTTTTGTGACATTGAGTTGCTCATTCCATATTAATGGGATGTTTCTATAACCTGATAGCTCTGTAATCACTGAGCTTGAAGAAAATCATTCTAATTAAAGAAAAAAGGGTACGGGGTGGGGATGTTATTCTGCATTTTTCATAGAAAAATGGTGCATGTGCTTTTCTTCATTGCTATCTTACACAATCTGATTTTTTTTTCAGTTCATCTGTGCTTGTTGTTCTTGAACTTACACAGCACTGTAGTGTGCTTGGTCATTTTATGTGTGAGTCTGCATTTCTCACATTTTATAGTCTCTGTCTCTTCAACACACTAATGAAGCTCTTAATTGAAGATGAGAATATTTTTCAACAACTGAGAGACCTTAATTGTGGATGCCCTTTCATGGATCAAATAATTGATGCAAAAGATGGCTACCTGCATATGTGTAAGGTTACTGGCCTGTTTTCTGAACCAAGGAAAGACTTGCTGTCATGCCTGTGTTTTGCTGTGGCTTTCATATCAAATTGAGAGAAGATCAAATAAAACTGTTCCTCTGCTTGCCCCTCTCCCCCACAAAGTACCGTTCTTAGAAACTCCCTCCCCTCACCTTCCTGACTTATCCAAATCTGGTGCTCATCTGCTGCAACTATATGGGCATGTCCCCATGAGCGTGCATGTGCAGGGGCTCATATTTCCTGTGGGACAAGTAGCAGTGTTACATATTTGTGCTCCTGCTATTTGTCCCTGGGCATGCCCCTGCATGCATGCTCTGGTGTGTGGCAAAAGGTCCTGGATGGGGTAGGTGAGGTTTGGGCCATCACCTTTTTGCTGGCCTTTACCTGGGGGTCTCCTGGGACAGCAGTGGCATCAAGCCAGATGCTCAGAGCCTGATCAGCAACCGGAGTGTGGCTCTGGCTGGCTAGGCTCTGGTTTCTGGTGGCACATGCTGCTGCGTGTGCAGCACAATATATATATGTATATGTATATGTATATTTTAGCAGCATTTTTTTTATGTACTGGGATCCCCCGGTGTCAAAAAAAAACCCAACCCTGCCACACTGCTAATTAGGCCATGGATAGGCCATCCTGTTGCAGGTGGACTCCTTGAGTATATGCACTTCTCATACACTCAAGTTATGGCCAGCGATACACAGCTCAAAGTGCTGGCACTCCTACTATGGACCTTGTAGTTCTCTTTTATTCATGACCAGAGAATGAGATTATGACATCCTTATTCAAAAATCAGAAGCAGTAGGGACCAAGTGATCAGAGGTGTTGCTTTGCATGGGTTATAGTAGAAGCATTTGACCCAGTTAAGAATTTGGTAAACCTATGTCTTTCCCTCAGTTCTTTTAGACTCTTCAAGTAGGTGTGTGCTCTTTTCATTACTTGTCATTCTACTATACTATAAAAATAAAAACTCGAAATTGATATAGTTTGTAATGCTAATACAATTCTAGTACAAAAAAGCGCTTCTGCCCATTATCTTTTTAATGAAGCAAGCCCATTTTACTTACCTATATTTTGTATCTTTACAATGCTATGTAGTTTTAATACCCTTCTATCCATGTGTAACTCACTTGCATTATTTTCATGGTCGATCAAGCATTTTGTTACATTTTGTAGCATAGGCTGCACATAAAACAAAATTGAATTGCACATCATCAAAAATGCATTGATGTTGGTCTTTCACCACATTAAAAATGCAGAGAATGCATGCCCTGAAACACAGAATGCAAGCCATAACCAATAAGAACAAAAGAGTTTTTAAAATACACTAAGGTGAGCAGCATTAAAACAGTTCACCATCAATTTCAGAACAGTGCGCTGTTTACTGGCAACAGCCAACATGATGGCCACTTCACCCAGTCATTAAAGGTAATTCACTTCTTTCTTAGTGGTTTTTCCCTCAGATTCAAAAATACATACAGTTCCTACATAAGCACTATAATTCAGAGATCAATTTTATATTTCAAATTATCCACCACTCTACAAATAGAGAAATGTTGCCAGACATTTTTGTATTTCAGTACTCTTCCTTCCATTTGTACAATATCAGGCTTTTCTTTTAAGTTCTAATTCAGCAGCCCTTGCCTACTTATCAAAGCACTTTAAGCTCATGTTGAACTTTTAGCACCTTTGACTTTAATGAAATCTGAGAACATGCTTAAACATGAGCAGATACTTTTGGGGGGAGTTTTTGCTGAACAGGAGTGGACTTGCACTCTTTGCTGATTTCAGGCCCTGGTGAGGATTGCTCAGAGGGTAAAACTTTTAAGTAATCCAACTTTTTTTTACAACTTTATTCCACAGTGTGTACCTGATAAAAGAAGAAGAACCTGCCTTAATCTGTGGATCAATAGAGGTTACACATTTCACAAGCCCAATGAACAAAGTAATCAACTCTCCAAAATTACACTGCTTGATAGATCAAACAATGGCAGGAAACTTTTCATTGATCTCTACCTTGTGTTTCTGGTGAAGGTCTGACACCTGCCCTCCCTTTGGGGCTGATCATCATGCTTCACATGCTGCTCAGCTAAGCAGCACATTTAGTAATGCTGAATATATTCATCCTTCTGCCTGTTGACTTTCATGTCCCTTTTCTAGTGAAATCATTTGTCTATTTCCCCTCACTTGAGGAGGGGGAGGAGGTAAGGCAATTTCTAAATGAAATTATGTTGCACATATAATTGAGAGGTTACCCCATAAAACAATGTTGATTAAAAATCTTTTTTTCTCGCCTCCCTCTCAGTAGAAGCTAAAGTTGTCCATGAATTGACAGGTTCTCTCACAATATCTGTCCACTCTACATCATCTTTGGACATCTCACCTAGCTGTTAACTTCTGTTAGCTCTATTGCTGGGTTTCCTTTGAAGTGAGTTGTTGGTGTCTCCTGGGAGTAAGGATATTTAGTATTCTTCAAGATTCCCCAAGCCCTTTTCAGTGCCACAAACTACATGTGCCTGTATGTGTGGACACAGCCCCTGTGGCTGGGAGAAATAGTGGCTGAGGGAGCTCTCCCAATGCTACTGGAGGGAAAAGCAGCTGTGGTGATGACAGCTGCTGGGTCCATGCACTTGACTGCCCACTTGTTTCTGACCCAAGCTGAGTTATTTTGGCCCCAAACCTGAAAAAGTTGCCAACCTCTGCTTTAAACAATTCCTCCGCCTTATGCAGCTTGACATCTGATCATTGGGGGTCTTCAATGATTACATATTTCTTCTGTAACAGAATTATATACATGCACACATGTGCATACTTTGTTAAAAAACACTAAGATTACAGACCTGTACTTGAATATTCAAACCACCACAAACCATATGCATTGCATGCGAAACCATGCGCAGCACTGCTAATTTTCAGCACAAGAGGCAAAATTGGTACTGGGATGTCCAGGTAGCCAAAACCCCCCCCACAAAAAAAGCAGCATAAAGCATGCCAAAATAGCGTGTGCTGGGACAAATGTAGAGGCAGGGGAGCAGGCAGCTCAGAGATGTGAGAGCAGGCTGTGTAGCCCCTATGCTGAGGCAACCTACTCCCCAGCCATTTGTGGGGCAACACGTAGAGACTGCCCTGGGTCGCCTATGGCCTCATGTGCGACTCCCTGGCTGGTTGGGGTGCAGAGCGTCTCAGCTCAGGGGCTGCCTGCTGGCTAGCCCCACACTGAGACACCCTTGGCCAGCACCCCCTCTCCCCCTCCGCAGCCCTCAGAACCTGTTGGAGCAGCATACCAGGAGTTAGGAGGACCTGGGTATGGGTAGCTTGCCCAGTGAGACAATGCACACTATGCTCTAAATTTTGCTTTTTTGTCCTAGTCTTTTCCATTTCTCCTCCTACATTTTTCCCCTCCTCCAGTTGTTCTCCATCAGCATTCAGTTTAGGTGCCTTTCTCCAACTTCCTGCCTAGAGTCTGGCAGATCACCGACAGCACAGGAAAGTCTTTTGAATTCTCACTTCTAATGCTTGGTTTTCTCCTGTAAACCCAAGATTCGGAGCATGTTCAGTCATTCCATGATGTATAAATGCACTGGGGTCAACTACAGGAAATGGAGTATGGAGTCTGCTGAGACTATTCAGCAAGCTTGTGTGTTAAACTCTAAAAAGTCTCTACTATGCATGTATATGCTGAGTTGTTTTCAAAGGTTTATGATGTGGCTAAACTTGGACAAGATTTTCACAGGAACAGCAAAAGGCACATCCCTGAAATAGGGGTGTTTCTGCTGCTAAATGTCAAGTCTTTGAGGGGGGAAAAAATATACATTTTAGAACTATATAGTTCAGGGGTGGGCAAAACACTGCCCATGTCCCACCAAGGGATTGTGTCCAGCCCATAGTGGGTCCCTCGGTCCCGCCTGGCCCAGGCACAGGGGGCAGCATGAGCAGTTCGTCTTGCCATCCTGAGATGCACAGCGGGTCTGCAGTGGCCAGATTTTCTTCCCAGCAGTGGCAGCTCCTTTCAGGTGTTACTGCTGGACCTGGGTCCCACTGCCCAGGCACCCCAGCCCATATGCCTTGCACCCACTGCTAGGGCCAGGACCCATGTGAGCAGGACACATAGAATGGTGCCACAGCAGGTCGGGAGCAGTGTTCAGGAGTGGGACCCATTGCTGAGGCCAAAATCACAGGGGGGTGACAGCATGATACCAGGGACAGGGTAGAGGTACAATCTATAGCCCGCATGCCCTTGCAATGTGCATGGGTTCTGTGGGTAGAGGCATGTGAGGAGTGAATTGCAGCTCTGTCCCAGGCCCTGGCCCTGCATTGTCACTACCCCAAGAGTCCAGACCTGGCCCCAGCCACAGCTTCCTGCTCTCTTACAGCCCCATCCTGTCTACCTGGCTGTGCACCCTGCCAGTCTCCTTAGTCTGCAGCCCTCCTTCTCTGCACAACAGCTCACCAAAACTCCTTTAGTGGATCTGCTGTGTACTTGGCTGGTGGCTGGAATGGGGCCATGAGTAGGCAGGAAGTGGGATTGGTGGATGAGGGCAGGGCTGGGATCATGGGATAGTGACAGCACAGGGCTAGGGCCTGGGTCACAGTTTCAATCTGTTCCCCATGTCCCTGCCCAGTGAACCAGTGCCCCGTTGCAGGGGCATGCGGGCAGCAGATTGCTCCTATTCCCAGAGCCTTGGCCCCACGCTGTAACTGCCTGCGATCCCAGCCCTGACTCACTCATCCCCACTTCCTGCCTACCTGTAGCCCCATCCCAGCCACACAGCCAAGTGTGGAGCAGAGCCACTTAAGGAGTTTGAGTGAGCTGTTGCACAGGGGAGAAAGGTAGTTTTGGGGAGCGTTCATGGGCTGGGTCAGCAACCTATGTGGCCCATGGGCCCAAATAGTTGCCCACAGCTGATATAGTTGGTTCAATAAACTATTTACAAACAACTTTTTCCCTTCACTCCAAGTCGGAGTGTCACTCATTTTATGTCATTCAAGTGCATCTCTCCATACCTGTAAGTGGGGCTAGAAGCTTGTGGACATAATGCCTTCACAAGGATATCTCTGAATCACTGTCCTCCATCTGCCTTGTATATACATGGTTAGTTAGGTGGGAACATTGGGTAGCCTGAAGAAAGAGCTTCTCTATTGCATATGTGAAACCCACCTTTTAAAACCCTTGCACAGTAGCTGTGAAAGATTATAGTCTGTTTTCTCCTGACCCCCTCATACAATTTGACTTTGTTCAGGAACTGGAAAATTTTGACAAGTTCCATTACAAGTCTCCCACCCCATCCTCATTAAAAAAACTAGGCAACTGTGGCATTGATGCCTACACAATCAGCTGGATTGCAGACTGGCTGAAGGGTCGGACTCAGAGGGTGGTGGTGGATGGGTCATATTTGACCTGGGGGGAAGTGGGCAGCGGAGTCCCCCAGGGCTCGGTCCTGGGGCCTG
>NW_017728886.1:95221978-95239238 GCF_001723895.1 Crocodylus porosus
CCCTACATTGAAAAACTGTGGGACCTAAACCTGTTCAGCCTTCACAAGAGAAGGCTGAGGGGGGACCTGGTGACTGTCTGTAAACTCACTAGGGGGGACCAGAAGGGTTTAGGGGAGACGCTGTTTCCCCTAGCGCCCCCTGGCATAACAAGGAACAATGGACACAAATTATTAGAGAGTAGGTTTAGATTAGACATCCGCAAGAACTACTCCACAGTTAGGGTGGCTAGGAGCTGGAACCAACTTCCAAGGGAAGTGGTGCTGGCTCCTACCCTGGAGATCTTTAAGAAGAGGCTTAATGCCTACCTGGCTGGACTCATTTGAGTCCAGTCTTTTCTCCCGCCCAGGCGGGGGTTTGGATTTGAAGATCTACAAGGTCCCTTCCGACCCTACTTCTTGTGATTCTATGATTACTTGCTTAGTGTAGATCATGAAAGTATGTAAATACATTTCACTATAGTTACTCTTAAAGAGGCCTTAAAATTCCAGTGTTGTTTTCCACATATGCTCAGAAGTACTGAAATGACCTCCAGTTTGTATTATTGGCCTTTTGGAAATCTTAGACTGTCAAGAAATGTATGGAAAAAATGGACACATTTCATCTACAACAAGTCACCTCTTATATGAAATGATTCCATGAACTTAACACTGTAGAGAGAGAAAAGGAGAACACAAATCTTACCCATATGTTTAGATGAACTGTAGTTCATTACAGACCCAAAAATGTGGTGGTATTCTGCTTTTCCTTTATTTCTTTTAAAGAATGTTGCACTTATTATGTTATTGCCTAGTGGTGGGGTTTAGAAGAAGCACTTTAATAAAAACTGTTGAATGATCAAGTTAATCAAGGTTCCAGGTTTAAATTTAGTTTTAGCAGTGGAAAAAAGTAATACAAGTTGCCATATGGCAAACAACATTTCTGTAGTACCACATCAGTCCTTCCAAATCCTGTTCTTCTGTTGGGATTAATCCCAAAGAGGATAAATCCCTGGAGTCATGCTTACCCTGCCATACTTATTTTTATGCACAGTAATCTCATGACTCAAGTCTGGAACAGAGCAAAGATTCATTTTATTTAATGTTATTTTTACAAGTATTGAAATAACTTTGTAAAACGTCATTGCTTGCATAGTGATCATTATGTCACCATCTCAGTAACTTCTATAACCTTGTAGATAACTAATTTTTTCCCTTACTATTTTGTACCCGAGTAGAATAAGAACTTGCAATTAATACTTTGACATTTGCTTTTATCTATGCAGTATCATCCTTGTTTATTAAGAGCAGCTCAACACAGTCTAGTGACTGAGTAGAATATTGTTAATCATATTACTATCAAGTTAATTCATAGCCCCATAAAGTATGAAATACATTTGTCAGGCATCAGTTAATGTACTCTGTAACATCCTGTACACCCAACAAATCAACATTGGAGCCATTATTGAAGTACTGTATGTCTTTCAAGTTTGATTGGTGCTGGTAGATTATTTCAGTCTATGCATCAAACTGAAATACTGGACTCCCCAGGACGGAAATTTAGAGGTGCATGGTGTTGTCCTTTTCCATTTAAACTGTGTCATCTTTTTAATTTCAAACACCATTTGAGGGGTTTAAGGAATCAATAGATTGTCACTGATTTGTGCCAACTGACTGACAAAGGACATCATGGTAAATTGGTCAGCCCATAGGCAATTAAAACATGACATATATTAATAAACTATAATTAAGGCATTACAAAGTCGTTATTCATAGTAGGTTAGCCCATGACATCATAAAAAGGTTAAAGCAACAATGTGAACCAGTTTGGAGAAAAATAAGTTCCCAAAAACATAGATAAGAAAGGATTTTTTTCCCAGCATGCTTATAATTCACTCCTGTAAGTTTTAATTATTTGTTTTTATGTTAAACTGTCCTTCCACCTAGCAATAGTCAGTTTTACAATGTGTTTACATCAAGTGCTTGGGTTTTTTTGTTTGTTTGTGTTTATTTTTTTTATTAAGAGGTTCAAGTATCTCTCTTGCTTCTCAACAGGGGCTGGAGGTTGGTCTCCATCAGACAGCGATCATTATCAGTGGCTGCAGGTGGACTTTGGGAACAGGAAACAGATCAGTGCTATTGCAACTCAAGGCAGATACAGCAGCTCTGATTGGGTGACTCAATACCGGATGCTCTATAGTGACACAGGGAGAAACTGGAAACCGTATCACCAGGATGGGAATATTTGGGTAAGTCACTGCTGCAGAACTCTGGCACAAGCCATCACAATACACTCCTTTGATGTTTGACTTGGTTGTTAGAAATTGTGTCTCAGTCCTTACACCTCACTAGAATCTGACACTCATGTATTCTCTAGGGAATAGTCCTAAAAGACCTGAAGGTCAGAAGGAATGATACAGGTTTCAGAGTTGCTGAAAGGTCAAAAAAACATGCACTATATAGTATAATGTAACAGCATTCACTCCTAGTTCTACATTTTAGGAGAAGTTCGTGATTTTTTTTTGTGGAAGTGAAACCCAATTCCTAAATATTCCACATGACAATGTTATCTGAGAATAGTATCTACTGGGTTGACTCCAGCGTGTTATAAATAAGATGTCTAAAAATGACAAATTGTAGCATAGCTGGAGGAGAACAATCCTACCAGCTGCTACTTGTATATTGGAGAGTGGGGAAGAAATGTGTTGCATTGAATTGCTTGTGTATACTGCAAGTAGCTTTATGCTATAGTAATACTGTAATGCTAGAGGTGGTCATATAACTTTTGGTTTGGCCTTTCAGCTGTTATAAACAAGTTGTTCACCTCCTTCTTACCCTGAAAGATTAACCCAGCATTTTGTTTGAAAGAAGAAACAAGGATATTTCTTATCTTTGTCTTCCTAAATTTAATCCTAAGAGATGTTTATACCTTTTTAAAATGTATATTTGTAAAAACATATTGAAGAGCTCTCATGTCTGGAATGTAAGCAAGTTCATTAAGTATGATGTATAGCAACCCTGCTTGCCTCCCCTCCAAAATAAATAAAACTAGCCACCCCCACAAAATGAACTGGGGTAGGGGGAAGAAAAAAATTCTGGTTTCTATTAGAGGCAAGAAAGTGTAGTAGTGTGCTATCTTATATTCACAATTTTGTTGGTTCTTTTATTGAAGCCTTTTAAAAGAAAATATCGAAAAGTAACTTCAATATATCTATGGAGTAAAATGAAGGACTTCAGCTATATAAAAGAAAATTAATGTGTATCTACAGTACACGCAGGCTGCATTTACCAGATTACTGACATATTGGAAAACTTCACCTGTGTGTCAGATGTATGATATGCGGAGGGAGAAAGAGAGAATTAGGATGGAAGGGGGATAATAGGCAGCCAGGGAAGTTCCAAGTGTTAGACTTGGTAGCATATGCTACTAAGAAGGTTGTACACCGCATAAAACCCCAGTTGTGAAATGCTCCTGCAATGGGAAGATCTAGGATTTTTCTAAAGATCACTCTGCCCCTCAGATTATGGAGGGATATGGGAGGCAAGAAGTGGCTTCTTCCCCCAGACCAGTTTGGCACACTAGGGAGCCAGGCAGAGAGCAGGTGCATGAAGGGGAGGACCTGCCTGTTGCTCCCATGGCTTCTGTCCCTGGCTGATCCCAATGTGGAAGGAGCCCCAGAGCTGCTCCGGCTGAACTCCAGTCAGGGACGGTGGAGAGTAGCTGTGTGGGGTGCCATGCTTGGGTGGTAACAGTGGTGGTGGTGTACAGGTTCCTTCTTCCAGTGCCTGCGCTCTGCTCACTCCACTTCCCCTTCCCTTCCATGTATCCCCCCGCTGACTGGGGGAAGATGCTGGAAGGAGGAACCTGAATGCTGCTGCAGCCACTGTTACTAGTCAAGCTTCTGCCTGCAGCGGCATCTCTGGGCCCTCCCCCTACATGTCAGCTGGAGACAACTCCTTCCAGTGCCTGCTTCTGGCTGAGGTCATATTGGGAATGTGGGAGGGAGCAGATACAGGAGAAGGAAATCTACTTGTTGCATTCCTGTCCCTTGCCAAGCCTGGTACACCACACATGATGCCTGCAACCTGTGGCTGGAGCAGAGCAGAGCAGAAGTGGCTCTGGAGCTCCCCCCGCCCCTGGGTCAGTTGGGTACGAGAGCAGTGGAAGGGTGGTGTGACAGAACCGCTGCATCCCCTGGATCTGCTCCTGCTTCTGCATAGGTGGCTGAGAATGAATAGTCCCCCTTGAGGACTATTTTACATATAAGAAGAGTCCTCAAGAAGACTCTTCATATATGTAAAACTGTATGATGATATCAAACTCAGATGTATGAGTGTTTGTAAGATTCAGGCTGAAGAAGGCATTTCAGGATAGAAGCTTGGGCCCAGAGCAATTCCCTTCAAGAACCCAAGGATGGAGGCCTAGGCAGCTGCAGCTGATAGATTACAAAACTTGGTTGAAGGTTTGATCCAGTTGAAGGCCTGTTGCATGATTGGAGGAAAAATCTGCTGTGTAGGTTCTTCACTTTAAACAGGGCTTGCCCTTGTGGGTTGTTTTGTTTTATTTATTTTTAAACCTGTTAATATTGTTTTCTAATCCAAGTTGCTGAGGTATGTGGAAGGGTTCTACTTCCATACTGATTCTTAAACTAAGTATACTGAGTCTTTGCCCCAAAGAGCCTCTTCTTCCCTTTAATTAACAAACAAACAAACAAAAACCATTCTAACATTATGGGGATGACTCTGAGACTCTGAACTGCCATGTTCACATTGGACAATGCTTGCAAAAGATTTGACATTTCACCATATGGTGTCTAATGAGTTGTACCAGGTTCCTGCTTTCTCCATGTGGAACCTATAATGAAAGTTCATAAATTCATATCTGCTGCATGCATCTTTAGAAAACTTTTTTATTAAATTGGTTGCAACTATATATATATTGCAACCAATTTAATAAAAGGGTTTTTTTTTTACTATATATATATGTAGTATAAATAGACATCTAATAGTGATACCCGTCACCCCTCCACCACCCACTTTGGAAAGGTTCATTAAAATACCCTTCCTCTATACTCATTGTTAAGAACACATCAGAGTAACTATCAAAAATGCTCTGAACCCACCCTGTGGTTGAAATAATTCAAAGGGAATTATGTTGGAATCTTAGTGACAGCTGTTTATATTTCATGCAGATAATTGAGTTATCTCCACAACTGATTTAAGTCCCTCCCTGCTACAATCCCATGTCCAAGTAGCCAATTTTATGATTCTTTGGATATTGACCCAGTGTTTACTGCTGCTTAAATCAAAAGTAATTCCCCTTTCTCACTTTCTGGGCCATTAGAGGGACAGGGGATTCTTAGGGAGCTGGCATAGAAAACATCCCCCACAACAATGAACTGGGACTTGTAGAATCAGCCAGATGTGAAGTTTTAATTCCCAAGTTTAAATCGTTCTCTCAGGTTACATGAGTACAGTTCCTTGTAAGAAGAATTTAGCCTACTGGCTTTTAACTTTCCAGGATTTTTATTCACTGGAGAGTGGCCTTTGATTAACATCCCTCCTTCCCTGCACACATACACTTAAATGGTATTGTTCCCTGACAACAGAGCATCTGAAATGAAAGGAGAAAACAGAGGAAAAAAGGAAAATTGAAGTGTAGAGTTCAGCAATATTCAGTACTAAAGCAGCTGTAATATCAAATGACACAGCCAGGAGACAAAATGTGAAAAATAAAAGGGAAGCTGCTTAATTGAGAGATGGAAACAGAGCAAAAAAGAAATAATTTCCAGCAAAGGTCTTCGTTAGAACAAACCATGATAATCTGCATAAAATTTTGAAATGACCCCCTTTTGAATGCGTTAGTCACAAGAAAAAAAAGTCCTATAATTACCTGCTAAGTAAGAGAGAAATCAAAAGTCTCACAGTAAGACTGTGATGGAGAAAGAGCTTTCAAGGTGAATTCAGAGTAAGCTTCCCATTTCTATGAAATAGATTTTCTGTCCCCACCCCCCTTGGACTTCTGAATATTTTCAGTCCTATGAATTTTAATAAGATGAATGAATGTGCCCTCTTTCCATAAAATGCCTAGCAACTAGTGAATTTTGATCACCTCTTCCAACTACACTCCTGTATTGTGAGATTCTAATTTGAAGAGGTCATGAGGTTTCCCTAAATATGTCAGTCTACTGGTATGTTTCATATTAGCATAATATGTCTCGATTTAAGTATTTATATAATCTGTTTATCTATATGAACTATATCCAAGTATTTATCTGCAAAATACATATCAGATCTTAGACTGTGTTTCAGTATTGTTTTCTTCCCTGAAGAACTCAGTATGGATGCTATAAAGTGTGTCACATTAATTGTGCTGAGTATAATGGAGATGTGGCCTATAACTGAATATAACTAGGGTGAAAGAAAATGCTTGGATATGCTGTAATGGTATAGAACAGACACAGAAGATCCCTAAGATTCAGGCCTATCCTACAGGAAACTGGAAGACGCTAGTTACTTTATACCATGCAATTAGAGGGTACTAATTGATTTCCTATACTTAAAATTAGAGTATACTAATAAAAATGGTGAGCAACTCCTGCCATCTTTGTTTTCTTATTCTTTGAGATCACGAAGATGTTAAAGTAGGTACTAATACAATACTGAGGTATTCATGGGAAAGGTGAAATGAAATCACCTCACATAGACACTCTGGCTATGTATAGACACTCAAAAAACCTGAGGCAAAATTGATGCAAGTTAAGTTTTCTGTAAGCAGTGTAGTTGATATCAGTAGTGAACAATGCTTCTGCTTTTGTACATTTCTAGGTGGATTTTTTTTATTAAACTTGAATACAAAGCTAAGCCTAAAATGTGCTTTGCATTTCTGTTAGTAAGAACAATCTGATGCTACTTAACTGAGAACCTCCACAGCACAGATATTAAGAGGCTATATCTCAACATGTTGGCATGGAGAGAGAGAAGGTCTACAGATACTTGGCCCCTTAGCCAATGCTGGGTCAAAACAGTACAAGTAGCTTACAGAGGAAAATGAAGCCATAAAACAAAAGGCAGGATTCTGCACTAGTACAATGATCCATACATTGTAACTTGGATTTTCAAAGGAGCCTGAATGACTTAGTCACTCAGTTCAGCTGATCTTGGGACTTCAAGTTGCTTAATTCTTTTGGGTCTCCTTAAAACTTCTCAGCATATGTAAATATGGCTATTTTCATACAACTTACGCTAAGCCAAGACAAATGATAATAATATGTCCACCTTCCCAACTATTAAATAAATTTAAAAGGTGGGATGATTTTTCTCCTTCCTTTCCTGTTTTGTACACCTTCCTGCATCAGATTATTTTTACTAACAGGAATGCAAAGTACATTTTATGGTTAGTTTTGTATAAGTTTCATTAAAAATTTTCACCCAAATATGTACAAAAACAGAAGCAGCAAAACAGAAACATGTTCTTCTCCCTCATCCCTCCACCTCCCCCAGACCAGGAAGTAATTAGAGAATCTAGGTAATATTTAGTGTGATTCTGGAAAGGAGTATACTGGAAAGATGTCTAGATTAAGGAAAAAGCCTCAAAGCTAATTTTGGCATATAAACCTGGTATCCTGTTAAATTCCCTTTTCTACCATTAGAGAATCACACGAAGCCACTTGCCATTGCTTTAGTCCATAGTAGAGATCTATAGAAATAATGGATAACATTTAGCTCTAACATAAACACAATCAACTGCCATATAAAAGGAGTAGCAAGGGTATGATTGACCTGAACTTCAACTCAAACTTCATGTCTCAAGTGAGGTTGACTTCACAATGAAGTTTTGTTCAACTTCCCTTTGATACAGGTATATATTGATGTCAGGAAAGTGAAAGCAGATGTAGTCTGAGTCTTTTGAACAGCAACAGAGAAGCTGTATGGTAAGGATAAGGTAGAGTTAAGCTATCTTAAATGCTACCAGTTTTCATGCCCTGGTGGAGATTAATAGGTACCATCTGCTATATTGGACCCATCAAACTATTCTTGGGCTAGAGACCTATTGTTCTTCTTTCCCTATCACAGGCAATTTCACACTTGACTTCCTACTTAAGCCTCATACAACCATTTGGGGAATTCTGCTTCCTCAAGATCTCCACTTTCAGAGATTATTATCCTTCCTACCCCACTTCCTGTTGTTCTCTCCAAGCTGACCAGTGAATTTTACCCATATTTGACTAGATTTAACCTGCATTTGAAAGGGTTCATAGTGTCTGCCAGCAGCTTGCATGTATGTGTAAGCACTGAGAAAATTTGAGAGAATGATCTGTTGATCTTGCTCCATCCTACTTTCCAGTCCTGTTGCCTAGGCTAAAGCAGCATTTATTTCTAAATGAGAAGTTGCTGAGTACCTACCTTCCTACTGATATGGCAATCAGCTATTTCATTTCCAAAGCTAAATTTCCTCTTCCATGAGATTTTTTGTGGAATCAAACTATTTTCCTTCATACTCGAGCAGAATCCCAATGTCAAATAATGTGCAATAAAATCATGTGTTGACTTTGCAGCTAGATTCTTATCATTATTGCTGTTTTCTGTAGTTAAATTAATTCTCAAAATCTCAGATGGAAACTTGCATCACAGGAGGTTAAGTTGCTAGGTTAATAAATTTGTTGGATTAATTATTGCATTCCTGTGAATTCAGTTTGTTTATTAGATTGAATGATAACATTATAAAGATCATCCTTACAGCCACAATTCAGAAACAAGAACTGGGATTTGATTTGTATGTGATTTGCTATTTAGTGTTTAGACCACTTTTATAATATAAAAAAGAGTCCAGTGCCATAAATTGTGCAAATCCATTAAACCTAGTGAGATTGCTTGATTTATCAATAAATACAAAATTTTCAGCTGGTGTTTGTGCCAGAGCTCTGATGTCAATATATTGTAAGTTTTAATTTAAAGATGCCCTGACCTATCTGAGCAGTATTTTATGCTTGGCATCTTGACTTTTTTCTATAGTGATTCCTGCAAAATGAACAATATCATTTTCTACCTGCTCAGCCTTGGAATTCACTCTGGATTTGCAATGCATTTCACTGCTAGCAGGAACCATTTAAAAATTCTTCCTTTTCATTACATTTAAAAATTCTTCCATCACTTAATATCCGTCACCCTTTCTGATAATGAACCTTTACTTTAGAAAAACTGTGCTCCACTAACTAGCAGTTGCAAACCACCAACCAGGGTTAAGTCAATCTGAATTCCAAATCATACAGGCATGCAGAGGGATTAAATCGCACAAAAAGTGGCATGCCCAATCTAAATTAGTCTTCCTGAGTAGGTGCACTAACTGAGAACAAGGTTGGGTTAATCCATTCTAAAAAGGGGTTAACATGATCTCACAAATATGTTCTCAGCACAGTTCTAGGACTACAAATGCTCAGCCACTTGCTGCTGCCCTTGGGCTATGCTATTCTCACCCACCCCTCCCTGCAATCCTAACTGGGTTATTTTTTAGCCCCCCACCCCCACCCCCGCAACCTTACTTCCTCCCTTGACCAGGCAACCTTGCATTCCACACACCCACCAGTCCCTGCCCTGATCCCACCAACCTCCTCTCCTACAGGCCTGCTAGCTCCCCATCCCACCTGCCCTTCACCCCACCCCATCAGGCTCCCCCTGTCACTTCTGGAAACAGTGAATGTGAACTGCTTCACACACCACTTCCAGTTTAATTCTAGGCAGCTTAATGTAAGCCACCTAGGCTTAGACTGGGTGCAGCAAACACTCGTTTGCACCCTTAGAAGTCAAGAACCTATACTTTAAAATATGTGTGCACAGAAAAAAATATTTCTCTATCCTAAAGTATATTATGGGTCTAGTGTAACTGTCACTGCCGTTATATCTAAAAAAAAAAAAAAAAAAAGTGTTGACAGGACATGTTTGCAATTCAGGCAGTTGCTGCCTGTGCATTTTTAGGAACCTGGAGGGTAAATTATACTGAAAACCATCAGTTCTTTACCATGATGGAAAAGAAATATGCCCCTTTCTGTACCAATCTTCCCTACCCCCTGCAACCCTCCCCCCCAAAAAACCTGTAAAACTTTATAAAGAAATTGTGTGAATGCTTATAAGGAAATAAACATTGCAATTATACATGTAGACTGAGAATTCATTATATTTGTGTGCTTATATTGTGATACAAATGTAGCAAAACCATTGCCACTTTAACCTTGCATGAAAAAAAGATTAAAGATACAGTGAATTAGTTCACTTGTAGTTAAAAAGACAGGCTGACTCAACAGTTACGTTAGAACAGCTGATGTGTATACTGGATGGCAGTCCTTCCTCCCTTTTTAAAGTAGTTATATCTGTCTATTCATAGCTTTAGGTTCCCAGAAAGGTATCCACCTGAATAAGTTGCAAGTGAAATGGCAAAATGCCTTTAAAACAAATGCTTCAGGATTTTATTTCCCGTTTATCAAAGGGATATTTTCTTTTCAATTAAAATGATAGTTCCCCTTGAACATTTGAAGTTCAAAACCTTTAACATGAACATTAAAATTATACTTAACTCAAAATAGTGACCCTTCTGGTTCAGTGTCTTGGCTTAGGCAAACATAAATAGGCCAGAGAAAACTAACCAATGAGATGAGATACATGTGGAAAAACCATCAAGTTATGTAGGCAGTTACCACTTGTTATGAAATATTACATATTCTTCAAGTACCTAACTATGAGAGAGGAGTAAATGACTATATTGTGTGATATTAACAGGGACATGGGAAAGGATACCTGCATTGTGAGGTACTAGGAAAATGTACATTAGCCTGTCTTAATACACATTAACTAAAGAGCACATTTTTTTAAGTGATGCTTTAATGCACATTAAAATAGTTTAATGTGCATCTAAGTACACGTGTAAATGCATCCAGACGTTAAATAATAGATGAAGGCTGAAAATCACTTCTATGTGGCGGTCCAACATAATGTCTGTAGAACAACTGGAAGAATCACAATTTAGTCTGGAAAAGAAAAGAATGAAGGGAGCAGATTTGGTAACACAGATATTAGTAGCAGCATTCCTTCTAAGCTGTGTGGTGCACGTGGCCACACAGTTGTGCTCATGCCATGCTGCCAGGCATCCCTGCATGGCCACCCATACCACACAGCTTAGAGGGAATGCTGAATAGTAGTCTTGAAGGTTGCGACACTTAGGGTTTTAATTTAAATCAGTGCTTTTCTACCTTTTCCTCAACATGACCCCATTTAAACACTGGAAATTTTTTGCAACCCCAAAATGATGCAGACAAGATCGACAAGTCATAAATATGGCATTACAATATATATGGTCTTTATATTTTTCATTTAAAACATTTAAAATAATTTAAAATTATCATACTTACAAACAGGAAGCATATTCATCATAATCGGTCAACACTGTTGAGCATCTTTGTGACCACATATTTTATCATTGCAACCCTAAATGGGGTTGTGACTCCAAGGTCTAAGTAGTAACTATTTCTACTAGTTGAAACACAATCATTGTTCAGCTTTCCCCATATCTAACAAAGTCTTACACCTGTACTTGAACACTAGGATGGAATCAGTAAAACTACTTAAGTGTTTTGAAATTAAGAATGTTTTCCACAATGAAGTCCTTAGATTTTAGGCTTTTGGGGCCAGAGACCATGTCTACTTTTGTATTTACACGATTCCTGACTTCTGAGGTGATAGTTTTTCTCAAGTTCCTGGAGCACTCTTGCATTGCCAACAGTAAAATCAGCAGTTCTGCACTTCTTTTCACTGTGCCATTATTACTTGAGTGCCAAGGAATATATAATACTACCAAATGGATGCATCAGCATAAGACGTTTACTGTGGAGCTGCCTAATTAACTCTGCAGTAAAACTTTCAGCATCTACACATACAGCCCTGTTAGGCCACAGGAAAGTAATAAACTCCTCAGGAGGGTAGTGCTTGTAAATAATGTACAATTGTACTATTCAATTGTACTGTACAAATACTTGTAAACTGCTACAGAATTTTTTCATGTGTGACGTATGTGTAGATGCTGACGGTGCTGGCTTGGGAAAAGGGGTGCTTCAGTGTGGTGGGCACCTGCCAGACAGGAGCACCATTGTGCCCCAGCTAACCCCTCCACAGCATATTGAGCTGTGTTGGAGCAGTCCCCGGCTGGCAGGCTGATCCCCCAAACCCCCTGTCAGCCAGGGCTGCTCTGACCCAGCTCAGGATGCTGCAGTCCCAGGTACACTGTTTAAACTGCATGCCTGGGAGCAATAAAGTGTGGTGCAATATGCACAGAAGTTTATTGCTTTGTGATATATGCCAGAGTTTATTGCTGCACATGAATTGCACATGTAGACACGCCCCATCTGTATCGTATGGCAATATTTTTCAACCATTTGGGGTGAATGTAAACAATAATATAAGATGCAGGTTGTGGGGAATTTGACCCAACACTTGTAGATAGTTTTGCATAATAAAAGGACAATCCCCTCCCCCACTCCCCAAAAACCCAATCAATTAAAAAAAAAAGCAGCCCAAGGGACCAACAAGGCATTTATTGCAGAAGACCTATTATAAAGGAATTACGTGGTCTGTGCTACCATTTCTAATATATAGAAAAATAAGAATTGGCTGAGAGCTGTGTTCTGTGATTTGGCAGGTTAGCATAAAATTTTAGTTAGCAATAAAAAGATTATTATATATCTATTTTTTAATGCACAGTCTTTGGCAATTCCCATGAATTCCAGGCATTTCAGTGCGTTAGGTCATTTCTTTGAGATCCAATATATTGTACATCACTTGATAAGAGTTGAGAGGTAGTTATTTGTCATTGATACCATTATAAAGACTAAAAGAAATCTTTATTCACATACATACCTCATATACTTATAGGTATATATAATTTCAAGGAATATTACCATGTTGTTGTTTATGCTGGAAAGTCAGCAAGAAGTAAATGTATATTGTAACTTATTACCTGCTATCTTCCCATGTAAACAAGCCCCAGTGTACACAAGCTAGTAACAGCTTGCACCCCAAAATATTTACTTGCCAGTATACTTGAGTCTCTGCCTGTGAAGTATCATATCTTTCAAAAAACTGGTCATACATGAAGACTAGCACTCTCTTTATATTTGCGGGGACAGAGTAGTATGCTTAGTACTAAACACAAAATGGAGGCTAGGCTTCTTCAGTGCAGGGCTCATAGTGTAGAACTATATCCTGAAAATATTTCTGCAGGAACTTAATTTTTTTAGATCAATGGGATTACCACTGAGCATGGAGCTGATGTTGTGCATAAGCATTTGCAGAATTTAGGTCCAGATAGAAATACATTAGATGAGAAGGGTTTAATACCAGAGTGTAGGTTCTTTACAGAATTGGTAAAGTCTCTTTTCATTTATTTTTGGCAACTTAAAAAAAATAAACAACAACAACAACAACTTATTTAGGTGGTGGATTAACTCTGATAGGCTTTACAGAAGTGTATTTGGAGGAGGAATTTGACAATACTGCTGCTGACACAGTACCTGTCTGTGGCTATATAGATAACTGCAACCTCCAGGGCTCTTAATCCAACACCTTTCAAGAGCACTAAATTCACTTTATAAAATATAAAAAGATTAGATTAGGCTCAGACCAGGAAAACACCAATGCGGTATTGGTCAAATGACTGTTAGATGGTATCCTTGCTCTGGAATTTCCTCAATAAAGCAACTGCAGTTTGTTAAATGCCTTTGGTCTGCTCAGAGGACTCAAGGCCATATAGTACTTTGCTTATTGATATGGATACCTACTAAAGAGGATGTATTTAAATAATTATTTACTTCAGTGGTAGTTACGCACATGCTTTAGTGCTTTTCTTGCATTGGAATGCCTTCTTGAGCTGTGACTATGCATTACATAGGATGTCATTTAGTCAATGTCCTTATAAATTGCTATTAGTAAAACTGCGTCTGCGTATACTTAGGGTTAGGGCATGTCTATATGGTTTCCACTGTCACCCTGGGTCTGTTACCAACAAACTATTGTTGTGTTCAGAATAATATAAATTGGTTTTTATTAGGTTACCTCATGCACTGGGCTTTGTTCCAACAAATGCTGTATGTCAGGGGTTGTCAACCAGGGGTGTGTGTACCCCCAGGGGTACTTAGAAAGTTCATAGGGGGTATGTACAGGTGGGCAGGTGGGTGGGGATGAGTATGCCCCAGAGCGCGGTGGTGGCATCTCCCCTGACACCTTTCCATACCTTTTTACCCAAGGGAGGGGTGCACCAGGCACTGCCAGCCCCAGGCAGCACACTGCAGTGCCTTCTTACCCCAACACCTCAGCTCGCTCTCTGCACCCACTCCCAGGAGCAGGACTAGGGGAACGAGGGCAGTAGTACCCTTCTACGGGCTGCCCATATGCTGCCTAGCCAGCTGGACAGGGGCCACAGCCACCACCCTGCACCACCGCTGCTGCATCCTGCAGTTGCTGATGTGCCTTGTACACCACTTGTCAGAAGCCCGCGGAGCTGCACGTATGACCGGCCATAGGAAAGTGGCATAGGGTGTGGTGGCATGGGACAGTGGCAGCCATGGTGTGTGAGCCCTGCTGCTCCCTGCCCCTGGTCTGGCCGGCTGGGTGGCACGTGTGCAGCCCATAGAGGGGCACCGCTACCCTCCCCCCACAATTTTTGATCTGGCCCTGCCCAGCCTTCCATCTCCTTGTGTGTGTGTATGTGTGCATGTCTGTCTTCATCTGCGTGTGTCTGTCTGTGTGTGTGTGTGTCTTTGTGTGTGTGTCCCCAGCCTGCCCGGCTGCAGCAGGCACGTGGTGTCATGCAGCTCTTAGGGCAGTGGGATGCAGAGTACAGCCTGCAGCAGCAGCTGCCTCTGCCCCACTCAGATCTGAGGGGCACATGCCCCCCAGACCTCCACTAGGGTGTGCACAGCAATGGGAGCTGAGCCCCCTCCCCACGCCCCCTGGATGAACTGTTCTCACAGCTCCATACCACACTCTGCCCCAGCTGAGCAATGCCTGCCTCTGCCCCAGTCCCACTCCCTCCCTCACCACGGGGGCCTTGATCTGCCCCCGCCCCTTAAAACCAAGAAAAAATATAAAGGGATACATGAGCTGAAACTTTGAGGCAGAAGGGGTACACTTGTTTAAAAAGGCTGAAAACCCCTGTTATATGTGATAGGCATTGTCTACACAGAGTAGTGAACCATAGTTAACATTTATGTCATATTATGTTTTATAGTGCTTGTGTAATATAAACAAGTCCTTAGTGATCTTTTACCTGTGCAGGTAGTGCAATGAAACATTCATGCTCTTTCTCTTATCTACATAACAAATACCTGTGTAAAGTAGAAAGTAAGAAGTATCAGGATATACCCCACTTATGACAATCTTGTATTATGTGCTAGTAAACGCAAATTTATACAATAAACAGTCATTGTCCTGAAGGGCTGTTACTTTTAAATATCTCTATTGTTACATGTTAGGTCATAATCCTTGCTTGAGATGTTTTACAAACTTGGGTTTGAAGTTGTTTCCCTTAATAGTAAAGTACGTGTAAAAAGGATTTTGTTTAAGATAAGGCTGAGACAAAAAAATGAATCTGATTATTCAAGCTTTCTATGGTTGGACCTTTTATTGAATAGTTTTCACCTCCCTTAAAAGCAAGGAAGTTGAGAGCTGAAGCAAGAACTCTGATGTTAACTCACCAGCCATCTTTCCTTGTGTCACCTCATTGCATTATGGTATTTAGAGGTCTGAAGTCAAGCTTGATGTGACTTACAGCTCCATACAGTATGTTACACTATTTAGACATGAAAGGGTGAGTTATGAAAACAGTTGGAGCCACTTAAAGTTGGGTTCAGGCTTTCCTTTGAATTTTCTTGCTTTACTGGACCGCATCATAGATGTACTGGAAAATAGAAATAGTTTGTTGTACAAATACCTTTCCTATTCTATTCAAGCCTGCCTCTCTCTTTCATGATAGCTTAGAAAAAAGAGGAGATGGGAAAGGGGGTGGGGTAGCATTAGTAGAACACATTTGAGATATGCAGCTTTGAAGCACACCTTCAAAGCTATATGGAGTTTATATTTATAAATCAGATCATTCTCAGTACTCCAAAGGATAGGACAAAGTTGCTGACATAGCATTGTTACTAAATTCCCATAACTGAAATGAGTTTAAATGTTATTGAGAATGACTGTAACATGGAGCTTAGGCTTTTGAGCCATTTTGAATGAGACTATTATATTACTTTTATATATAGTAGGAAGTTGAGTTGGAAGGGCAGCAACAGTGGAAATTAGGAACCAAATTAAAATGTAGTTAACAATGAAACAATAGAGCAGAGGCATAACTGAAAATGTTGGCATCCTCTGTAGCTCAGGGAACGTGAAGGCTTATCTTCTTTTGCTGAGGCTGCTGTGGTGGCAGCAGCAGTTCAGGTTCTTTAGGGCTTGCCATTCCAGTGCCCTTGCTGAACCAGCACCAAGGCTGGTGTCCATCGTTTCCTGTCCCTGGCTCCCTGCCGCCAACCACAAGGTACACTACTGCAATCTAGCTCTAAAGAGAGAGAAATCAGTCTCTTGCTATTTTAAAAACAAACAAAAATACTTCAATTTGTACTGCATCAGCATTTTCTTATGTCTCTTGGCAAGAGGAAAAAGAAGAGTGCTGCTGATATCAAATGGATTATGAATGGGGCTAAATGTTTGCAATGTCCTAGTCACCAAAATCAGAATGTCCCGTTAGGCTAGAAAAATGTGCCTCTAAGTACGATATCTTATCTATAAGGATAAATCAGAGGGAGATTCCTGTGAATTGGAACCAGTTTTGAGGGCAAACACTTAAGGGAGGATTCTGAAACAGTTTTTGACCTAGGCAACCTGGTCATTATCAGGTATATTTATATAACCAATAGTCATAATATGTATTAAACATATCAGTAAAGAATGTTCAGATATAGCTCTTTGCCTAGCATTTTAGTCAGCTGTGTTGCTTACAACTGGATTAGTAAACCAAATTATTATTTTGTTGTTTCTATTTCAGGAGAATCCCAGAGTTATGTTGCTCTCAAATACATAAGATGACACTATTCAAACCCCCAGGGGGCTACAAGGAAGGAGTATAGAATCTAAACTATTTTATTTAATTTCAGTAATTGGACAATATGGTCAATATGGTAGTATTTCATTTATGTAATACTGGGCATAGATTTCATAGATTTCATAGACATTAGGGCTGGAAGGGACCTCG
>NW_017728886.1:95239249-95339105 GCF_001723895.1 Crocodylus porosus
CATAGAAAGCTACACCCCTGCCCCTTTTGTCAACACGATCCCTCCTGTACAGGGTATAGCCCTCTATACCCGTGGTCCAGTCATGGGTGGAGTCCACAAGTACTTCTGTGCATGTTCAAAAAGAAGTACTAAATGATGGAGCAGTAACAGCCCATACTGCGCTGTGCTGGTGATGCTGTTATGTTTAGCCCCAACATTGCTGTAGTCACACGCTATACCAAGAGAGCTATACCAAGAGAGTGCATTGCTACACCAACATAGCTGCAGCATCATGGTTTGTGCCCAACAAATCTACGTTGCCATAGCTTGAAGTGTAGATGCGCCCACTGAGTGTTGAAAAGCTAAGGTGACAAAGGGAGAATATTTTTTAGTGGGGGAAAAGCCCAAACATTTAAAAAAATTTAAGAAAGATGAAGTCTATTTTTACAGTTGTTTTCTAATCCAAAACCTGGTTTAAGTAAAATAAAAATAATTAATCTGGCAACAGATTTCTGTCGTTCTAACCAATTATTTTTGAAAGATTTAGAGGCTTTGTTATAAAATGAACGTGGTATTCAAATGATAGGACTTTGACTAATGGCGATAGCACATGCAGAGATGATAACATTATGGGAATTTTTAGTACACAGCAATAATGAAAAATATTTCCTGTAAGAACATGTTGTAGATCAAAATGGTCATGCTGAGGTGAGTAATATATATCCATATATGTGCATAGATAATTGAGTCTATTGCAGATTTGTAATTGCATCAGTACAGTTGGGGTTAAGCCACATGTTAGATTGTATAAGGCTTTGAACTTAATGGGACAATAATTAGCTAGTTAAAAACTGGGTGGGCCCACTGTCATGCTATATTTATATAGTGTCAGTTACCGTTTTTTTTTAACATGCATGAGAGGTAGAGAATTATTCCTGTTTTGGATAGGAAGCTGAAGCGATGAAAGATCAAGCAGGGGCTGTGCCAGACAGTGGCAACTTCAAATGGACTGTGCAGCTTTGCATGAGCTGTCTCTTTAACTGGAAGCAGTGTAGCTATATTTGCATAGTGTTGCAGGCAGGCTAATTAGAGGTGATCATGTTAATTCACTATCAAATGTAGCTATCTTGCTTTGGGATAGTTTGCACAGCACTGTAGCATGTTTGAGCATGCCATTGTCTGGGACAGTGAGTTTGCTGTGTACAAATTTCTTAAAGTTGCACACCCAGGTTCATTCAGTAGAGCAGGGATTTAAACCAAGGCTTCCTGAGTCCCAGGTTTATGCTGTAACACTTGGATTATCTTTCTTCTTCCCTCCATTTTCTTTAATGGTTACACTTTTTTTGTGTTCATTTTTTTACTCAGTAGGTAAATATGTATCTTTTAAAAGTAATAGCATTACAGTGTGTCCTAATTGGTATGACAAGGTCCTAGCCACCCGTAATGTGTGCTTTCTAGCATTGTTTACTTTACACGTCTTTCTCCAATCCCATATCAAAATCTAATCATAATTAAAAATTTTGTCTATACTCCATGCCTATTTCCAGCATTTCAAATTTAATACTAGAAGCGTACCTTTTTCCTCCCATTTTCTTTATGTAATTGACTTATAAATCCTACTATAAAATAGCCTTTCAAAAGGATCTGCCAAAATTCGTTGCATGAAGGTGGCCAAGAACAGAGCTAGTGCAAAACTGCAGTTGGTGTAAATCATAATGTTACTCTAAAGTATATCACTATAGTGCATATCTTAGTATAACTCTGTAGGAAGAGTCACAGCTTAACAGAAAAATGATCAGCCTAGTTAGTCAAGCTCACAAACTATGACATATTATGAACACAGCATGATTTTCTTTTGCAAGGGTGAAACTAAGATTCTCCTCCAAACTAGGTTTTTTGCTAAAGTTAGGAAAAACCAGCTGAATAATCCCTTTTCCTGATAATGACATGAGCAGTCTGTTTCTATAGTCACTGTTTCAAATCCATTTAATCCAATCTTGCTTCTTAATAAACAATAGCTGGTTCTGGTCCATTCAAGTGCTTGTTTGCTATTACTGTGTGATCCAGCTGTCACCCTAATTTACATCATTTTCTTATGTCCCTTATCCTGACATTCATCTCTAGTCTTACTTCAGCAACCTGCTCTAACTAAATGGATGGATGGTGCCAGTGCTGAATATGGCAAATTGAGGACAGTGCTGAAAACAGCAAGTTTATTGCTAATATTAATTCATTGTTGACACCCTCATTCACTCCCTTTTAGCACTTCTTGCTGTTCTTCCTGCAACAGAGGTAGACAGGAGCTTGCCCTTACATAGGAGGACTCTAGATTCCTCTTGCATCTTCTTCATAAACTACAATTCTGCACAGGGAGAGAAAACCTTGGGCTGAATTAATTCAGTCTTCTCAGGTTAGTCTAAACTGCGTAGACTGAACCAATAAGCAAGTGAACAGACATTCAGTTTTGATTCCTAAAATGCCATCACATACCTACAGTGGTCCAGGCCAGAAGCTGGGGTGTGCATGAGCATGCCTCCCTGCTCAGCGGGAGCAGACAGCTTGGACCAAGGCTAACCTGCCCACCCTGCAAGGGGAGCATTTGAGAGGGAGTTGTAAGGCATCCTGAGATGTCAGAAGACTGTGAGTTAACTTGAATCTGGAAGGGATCTGTGACATTAAATTCAGTAAACTGATTTAAAGTTAATGTTAACTTAAGTTTCCAATCATTTATACTGGTTTATGTGTAATTTCTGTCCATAGCCTAGGTGCTTCATAGTCTATATGCAGTTTTTCTGCAGTTCCGTGATTCAGAAAAGCATTCTGCCCTAAAATGTTTTCTTTGTCCATATGCTGTTGATTGGTATCACTGTGTTTTAAATGGCATCAATTTAAAGTTTCATTCTGATGGGGATACCCATAATTTATTTAAGAATGGGTAACTTTATGATGGTAATCATAGTTATAATAAAATGTAACACATTATAAATAAATCGCAGGCTTCATATAATATGTTTCTTCATGGGAAGGATCTTCCCCTATGCAGAATGTTACATAAATATCTTGGTGCTATATTTGACAGGACTCTTGCTCTGCTTTAAAGCAATAGATTTCAATGACAACAGGAATTAACATGCTAAAGTACGGGTCTGACCCTGTATGGAGAATCCAATGCTCTTATTTTTAGAAGGCTGTACATGTGTTTCAAAGAGAGACAGTAAATGCCACTGATACAACGTTACTAAAATGCCTAATAGAAATTGTCTTAGTGAAGTATCAGTGGTGGAGGCAATGAGTTGTAATGAAAATTTCAGTCCCCTGTTCTATGCTAAAATGAAATGTGCATAGGTTAAATATGATGGGGTAGGCAAGAGCAAGGTTTATTAGTGTGACTTAAGGCTGGCCTCATTATTCATTGTTGTAAAGCCACAATTGAAATATACAGTTGTTTCCGATCAATGCTGATAAACAGTTAAAACCAATGTCATTATTCCACAAAGGTCATATATGTCAAAAAAGAGCAGTGTACAAATGTTTTAAATGTGAGGTTTTTTGTTTTGTTTGTAAAGGTTCCTGAAATATGTTTTTGTATTTTTGTGCTTGAAATACCAAGTTTAGTTATTATCAGGGCAAGTCCACAGGCTCATCTGGAGTCATTAGGAGAGAGGTCTAAAAAGATCATTTCTTTGTTGTACACAAGCCTATTACAGTATTAAGGTTTGCTATTAAAGCTGTATGACCCTATAAAATTAGCAGTTTTACACTTTGCTTAAACTTCTTACAGATCCAAACCTAAATATTGTCTAACCAGGGACTTTGCTAGCACAATAAAGGAACTGTCACAGGCAGGTAAAGAACCATGTTCCAGGCATTCAACTTTTAATTAAGAGGCAATAATTTTTCTTGTAGTAGTTTCCTGCCCCACTCACTACTCTCTAACTTCTGAAAAGTATAAGGCAGAGTTTTCTTCACACAACCATTTCTTTGCACAATACAGCCCTTTCCACAGTGGAATCCTATGCCATGAATTAAGTATACAGACATCTGTCTGTCTCTCAAGACAATAGATTTGCACCAAACATCTGTGAATGCAGCTGTAGAGCCCAATTCTCAACTGCCGGTCCCTTCTACACTCACTGCATTTGAAGTTCATTTTTAATGGCTCTGATGTGGTGCAAGATTCTTTTTGAGGTTTCTTCTTTCCTCTGCATGTTGGGCTCTTCTTTCCTTGAAAGCCTTCATTCCATACTTAATGGACTGTTTCCAAGCACTTTGTTCCTCAGCAAGCTTCACCCAGTAGTTTGGTTCAGTGTTCATACATTGTTTTCGTATCTTCCTTGGAAACATCTTTGAAATGGAGATAAGCACACTGTAACAGGGAACCCTGGCCCTGTTACCAGAAGGCAGGGTGAGGGTTCAGAGGGGAAGGAAAGACCCCAGATGAAAGAGAAGAGGGGTGTGTGTAACAGGGAACCTTAGCCCTGTTACCAGAAGACAGACCGGCCCCTTTTAAGATCAGGAATTTCTGGGCACAGCACGCTGGTAAGGTAGGGGTTAAAAGTCAAGCCTGGCAGTTTGGGTGAGGTGAGTGGGGAAGGAGGAGGCCTCATTGGAACCCCACTACACCATGGAGGCCTGACACCTGTGTGGGCGCAGGATCTGGGATGTACTGACCCCAGCTCCAGAGAAAGCACAGTATTCAGAGTACATAGTCCCTGGTGCCAGTGTAGGCACAGGATTTTGGGGGGTACAGACCCTGGCACCAGAGGCCAGGGTGGTCTGGTGCCCCTGGGGTACAGTTCTGGGTTTTTTTTGGTGGACTGGGACAGCATGGGTTCGGGGCCATTCCCTGGCCTTGAGCTTGCGGCCCCTTAGCTGTGAGGCTGGTGGCTGAGCCTCTGGGCCAGGGAGGCTGGGCTCCAGATTGGAGCAGAAAGGAGGGCCATGAGCCTCGAGACAAGGAAAAGGGCTAGAGCCTCAGAGTTGAACCTTGTTTGGTGGGTTTAGATGGGGTGGCCTAGCTAGAGAAAGGCAGGGGTCAAGGCCCATGGAGGTGGAAGACCTCAACATACAAAATATAATAGTCAGTCTCCCACTTACAAGAACATCAGTATAACAATTTTCCATCAAGACATGGCAGGAAAGTAGAGAGCGGGACACAAGAAACCTTAAAGGAGACTCCAAGGGCACCCCACGTAGGGTGCAGATAACCGGGAAGATGGCGCTGAGGAAGGCAACCTGTTATGCGCATCCACATGGTCTCCTTCCTCTAGAATTAGCCATACAAGAAACCCTTGGGTGTACAGTCATCATCCATTCCTTGCATATGACCAAGCCATCAAAGTCTATCCTAGTTGAGAAGAAAATGGACACTTGGAATATTGATACATTCCAAGACCTCAGCATAAGAAACTTTTGTTCTGTCAGGATTCCTAGGATGCGGGGAAGACTATGTAAGTGGAAGCTACATTGAGCATGCTCAAAAAATTTGCAGATGAAACCAAGTTAAGTGGAACTGCAGAAACTCAGGAGGGTAGAGCCCGCAACCAACCAGATGAAATTCAACAAGGACACATGCAAAGCCCTACATTTGGGTGGAATAATTGCATGCACTGGGAAATGAGTATCTAGGCTGCAGTACAGAAGACCTGGAGGTTACAGTGGACCATAAGCTGAATATGAGCCAAAAATTGTGCTCTTGTTTGCCGAAAAAACCCAACAGTATCCCAGGATTGGTTGTATTAACAAGAGTGTCATTTGCAAATCAAGGGAAGTGATCAAGGGGATTTATTCTGGTGTTTTGTTTTGAAGCTGTTTAGAAGCATTTTGAGCTTGAAACAGCAAATTTGAAATGAAACAAAAGCCTTTGAAACAACTTCAAAATGAGACAAGGAACTCAAAATAATTTGAAAGTTTTGAAATGTTTTATGTTTCAAAGCCAGGCTTACTGGCTTCCACATCAGTCCTAGCTGGCAGCACCCACCTCCTGTCATCTGGCAGGCAGATTGGGAGCTCACCTGCAGCCCTGGGAGGGCTCTGGGGCCGCGAGCCCTCTATCTGCCTGCCAGATGAGAGGAGCTGGGTGCTGCCAACTGGGACTGGCGCTGGGAAAATGAGCGCTTCTGTCAGTCCTAGACAGCAGCACTTGGCTCGTGTCACCCAGCAGGCAGATCGGGTCAGGCACCCCAGGAGGACTCCAGCACAGCCCCCACAGTCCTCCTGGGGGTGCCAGCAGGCCCCTGATCTGCCTGCCAGATGATAGGAACTCAGTGCTGCCCCCTGGGGCCAGCAGGGCTGGGGCAGATCGGGTAGTATGGGGACCCACTGCCCTGATCCTGGGGTGCAGGAGGGTCCCCACATGAGCTTATCTGCCCTGGCCCCATACTGGAGCTGGCCTTGAGGAGGGTGCGGGTCCTGGGGCAGATCAGCTCTTGTGGGGATCCTCCCCATCCCAGGATTGAGGTGGCGGGTCCCCACACCAGCTGATCTGTCCTGGCCCTATACCAGAGCTGGCTTGAGGAGGGTGCAGGGTCCGGGGCAGATCAGCGTGTGCAGGGACCCTCCCCCACCCCAGGATGGGGCAGTGGGTCCCCACATGACCTGATCTGCACTGGCCCCAGGTGGCAGCACCCAGCTCCTGTCAGTCAGCAGGCAGATAGGGGGCCCACCAGCACCCCCAGGAGGGTTGCAGCGGCTGTGCTGCAGTCCTCCTGGGGGTGCATGCCCCCAATCTGCCTGCCAGGTGACAGGAGCTGGGTGCTGCCACCTGGGACTGGCAGCAGCACCAATCTTCCTGGTGCCAGTCCCAGGCAGCGGCTTCTCTCATCTGGCAGGCAGATCAGGGGCTTGTACCCCCCGGGGGACTTTGGCACACAGCCCTCCTGGGGGTGTGGGCAAGCCCCTGATCTGCCTGCCTGCTGCATTTTATGTTTCCCCATAATAACCTATGGGTGAAACATCGAAACAGCAAAACAGTTTTGATTAAATGAAATGGAACAGTGCTTGCAAAATGAACCAAAACTCAAAATGAAACACTGTTCCATCGAATTGTCAAAATGGAAGTCGAATTGGAATGGTGCTGTTTCTCACAGCCCTATTATTAGTCTTGAGAAGAGAAGTCGGGGGGGCAGGGGGAAGGATTTGATGATAATTTTCAAATACCCGGAGGAAGGTTACAGAGGATAGATATGAGATTTTCTCTGTGGCCGTAGAGGATAGGACTAGAAGAAATGGCCTCAGACTGTACCAGGAGAAATTTAGGATGGAGTTAAGGAAAAAATTTCTGACTATGAGGATGGTCAAGCATTGGAGCAGGCTATTGGGGAAAGTGTGGAATCTCCATCTTTGCTAATATTTATGAGCAGGTTAGATGCACACTTGGCTGGATTAGTTTTTATAACTTCATTCCTATCAATTTATTGCTTGTTGATCTGCCTCTCCCAGCACTGCTCTCTATCCCATCCTTCTCCCCCTATCTCTCTTTCCCCCACCTCCCTTGTCTTTTGCATTCAAATTGCTCTCTCCTTATACACTGCTCTCTCCTTATACACTGCTTTGTGCACATCCACTCACAGTGTCTGATGAAGTGAGCTTCTCACATTCATTCATACATACATACATACATACATACATACATACATATTTATGCTAATCTACCCTGCCTTCTGCTTTGACTTCAAACTAACATATCTCTCTAGGATGCTTTAGTCAGAGATAAACCTGCTATGAGCAGGAAGTGGACTATATGAAATCAGTAGGTTCCCTTTCTCTTTTCTTATGATCCTAAGACCAGACTTGCTGAATAAAACAGTTATATTTTTGTTTTTAAGTGGTCAAAATGAAGGGTTATTTTCCTAAACGTATGTAACAGACTGGTTAGCTCAGCTAGGAAGGGGGGAAGGGAGGAAGGATGAGGGGATGGGAAGAAACTAATTCTGATGCAGATCTAGGATCTAAGAACTCATCCCTAATAGTTAAGATTTGACAAATGCTATAAGCTATCCAAGATAGGTCTTATAATGGGAAGAGTTAGGGAACATTCATTATAGGTATTTCTTACCAGCACTGTCTCTTACATATTTACTGATACATGTTTGCTTTCTGTAATGAATCAGCTGTAATGGAATAAACACTAAATCAGCATTAAACATTTTTCCCCTATACATTGTAAGAGATAACATTTAGAGCTTGTACATCCTTTCTACAGTATTTGACACCCCATGTCAGTTTGGAATGAGATGAGATTTTAAAGAGAAAAATTAGCATTGGTCTCCTCAAAAAAAAATATTGTCATAATTTCTTGTGCCATGGTCAACACTTTCGTTTTATGTGCTGGCAGTTTTTTGTATTGATATCCTGGTTACAACTTTTAGTAAAAATGCTGAATGGTAAACATACACTATGGCTCAAACTCTCTGTTTGTTTGGGGGTCACCAGATAATTTAGCTTATTTTATTAATATTACTATATCAAAGACTTTCCATATAGATTTTCTTATGATTTAATGTTATGCAAATGATTGTTATTATAAAACACTGGCTTATTTTACAAATGACCAAGATGGCAAAAAACAAGCCAAGGCCAGAAGAGAGACCATAAATTAAAAGGGAAAAAAAAAATCAGTGGAAAGACTCTTCTTTGCTAGGAAGTTGACTACGTGCTCATCTTCAAATGGAAGCAAAAATACTTAATGTCACTACAATGAGGCAAATGTTGGGGGCATTCTGAACCCAAAATAAACAAACAGTCTTAGCATTGTCACCTGGAGTTGTAAATCTGGGCTTGGTAGTAGAAACGCAAGCACACAAAACTAAATATTTGATAAGTTAACACTTTCCTGAAAAGAAGCATCCGCTAATGCTATTTCAGTCTAGTCCTTTAGGGAATTAAGAACCCTAGCAAGGTTGTAGGGTGCTAATAAAGCCTCCTTGCTAATGGGTAGCCGTTACACTTTATTTTTGTTAGTGATGTTATATATCTATAATATATCTTCTAATGTCCTTGTAGTCTTACGGAGTCGTCATTTTAAATTAAGCTGTATAATATCAAACACCAGTATCACAGTCATCACTAAAATACTGGTCTCGGATTGGATAACGAATGAATTCCCAACAGCTTTTCCTCTCTGGTTCATCTCTTTTTAACATGTTAGAGGTGATATACCTAACAAATGGACATTTGGAAGAATGATTCATCCCCTTTTTTCAAACCCTCTTGGGTTGTTTCTGGCAAATGTCTGGGTGCTGCTGCTGCTGCTGCTGCATGAACATTTAGCCCTTTTCTTTCTAAAACTAGCTTAAAGCAAATGCAGCCTCATGTTCAACTGAATTTGAAGAAGCTTGTAGTTTGTGTGACTTGCTTAGCAGTGTTATCAAGCCCTTTAGTTGGTTTGTATACAGTGAATGAAATGGAAATTCTGTGCCATAGTATATCAGATTGGGATATACTGAATGGGAATGCTATCACTTAACTCCTGAAAAGTGGTTTTCAGAGGTTTAAACTGTAAGAACAAAATTAATTTAACTGAAACAAAAAAAAAAACAAGTTTGGTATTTGCAACAAATACAATGTTTAAAAACATCTGTTGCTGGCATTAAGTCAGACTTGTCTTCAGATTGTTTCTATTAAATATATAATAATAAAAAAAATCTGCAGTTACTTCATTAGTGGTATCCAATAGTAGCTTATGGGATTATACCATCAATGGTATGCTATAGAGACAGCAAGCATGGAGGGAAGAAAATGGAGAATTACGGAAGATATTTATAGGGTGCTGCTTCATCTAAAATTGCACCTCAAAGTTGGGATTCCTTCCTAAATTATTTACATTTGCTTGAAATAGTTTGGAGGTTTGTAAGGTATACAGTTATATGGAGCCATGCCAATTCATGATCCATTGTATGGGCTAAATTTCAATTGAAAATTAAGTAAGAATATCTTCTTCAGCAATCACTCTTCTCAGTTGAGGATGATCGTCTTCCATGATTGTCTTATTTGTGCATTCAAAGATGCCTGTGGGGCCTATCTGGGATCAACAAACTCTACTGCAGCTTGGACATGTGTTTCCATGTGGATTGGGTACCACTGGATTCTTGATGGAGTCTGTGACGCTCTGTTACTGCCACTCCTGCTTTTCCATCTCCTGTTCTTGTCATGAGTTTTCAAAGAACTGAGATCCCTGTGGAAGACTCTTCCTCCATGTATGGTGGTTCTGCGCAACAGTCTCTCACAAGTTGACATTGAAGATGAGTTTTTTTAAGCTGGTCTTTAAAGTGATTTCTTTGCCTTTCTCTTGAGTGTATGCCTTTTTCTGCACTGAGAAAATAAAATTTGCTTTGGGAATCTAATTGGACATCCAGATGATATGGCTGGCTCAACAAAGTTGATGTCTGATGACTAAATACATGAGGTGTTCTCTTGCAGCAGAATGCTAACACTGGTGCATCTCTCTTCCCACTGGATTCAGAGGATCTTCTTCAGGCAGCACTGATGGTACTTAGAATCAAAGAAAATTAGGGTTGGAAAGGATCTCTGGAGGTCATCTAGTCCAACCCCCTGCTCAAAGCGGGACCACCCCAACTAGATCATCCCAGCCACAGCTTTGCCTAGCCAGATCTTTAAAAACCTCTAAGGATGGAGATTCCACAACCTCTCTGGGTAACATATTAAGTGTTTTATACTACCTTCCTAGTGTAAAATTCTTCCTAATATCTAATCTAAACTTCCCTTGCTATCGCTCCTTGTTCCATCATCTGCCACCACTGAGAACAATCTAGCAGCATCCTCTTTCAAACCTCCCTTCAGGTACTTGAAGGCTGCTATTAGGTCCCCTCTCAGTCTCCTCTTCTCAAGACTAAATGAGCCCAGTTCCCTCAGTCTTTCTAGCTCCATCCTCTTTTGAACCTCCCTTAATGTAGCTGAAGGTTGCTATTAAATCCCTCCAGTCTTCTCTTTCCTAGACTAAATAAGCCCATTTCCCTCAGCCTCTCCTCAGAAGTCATGTGCCCCAGTCCCCTCACCATTTTTATTGCCCTTTACTGGGCTGTCTCTGAATTATCCACATCCTTTCTGTAGTAGGCGGCCCAAAACTGAACACAGCACTCCAGATGTGACCTCACCAGTGCTGAATAGAGGGGAATAATCACTTCCCTTGACCTGCTGGGAACACTCCTACCAATTTAGCCTAGCATGTTGTTAGTCTTCTTGGAAACAAGGGCACACTGTTGGCTCATTCAGCTTATTGTGCACTGTAGAAGAGAGTTGGAGTGATGACATAGCTTTGCTTAACTCCTATTTTAATATCAAAGGGATTTGTGATAGATCCATTACAGAGAACCGTCATTCAAATACCAGCATGGAGCAGGCCATGAATGCCACGTGTCCCTGGAGGCTGGAGGGGCACAGCAAGTTCCCACAGACAGCAGCACCACTGTTGGTGGCGGGAGCATGGCAGCAGCGAGTGGTGAGCTCCCGCAGGTGGCCATATAATACTGTTGGGCGGGGGGTTGGGGAGCGCTGACCAACAACCACCCACAGATGCCAGCAGCAATTGGGGACCACCCACAGATGGTGTCAATGACTGGGGGGGCCAGTGGCAACTTCCTGTAAGCACCACTGGCAGCATTGGTGGTGCTTTTTGCAGGGGTGCACCACCAATCTCAGGGGTGCACATGCACCCACATGCACCCCCATCTATCACCAATGGAGCAGGCTGAAGATGGTGATTAATTTTGGTGGGCATTCATACTTCAGAAGGATCCTCCACAACAATTTGCAGCTGACAGTCTGAAGCTTTCATGAGGTCAAGAAGGGACATATAGAGAGATTTATTTTGTTCCTGGCTTTTCTCCTGCAGCTGGTGAACTGTGAAGATGATATCAGTTATGTCTCTTGATGCCCTAAACCCACACTGAGATTCAGGGCGAAGCTGTTTGACAAATGGAAGGGGATGGTTTAGGAGGGCTCTCACAATGATCTTTCCTGTGGTGGACAGTAAGATGATCCCTGTGTACCTTCCACAGTCAGACTTCTCTCCTTTCTTGAAGATTGTCACAATCGTGGTGTCCCTGAGGTCATCTGTTATTTCTTCATCAGTCCAGATCCTTTAAAATAAGAGCATGAAGCTGTGATGTGAGTTCCATTCCTATTGTATTTATGAAATTTACCGTGCTAGTTAGACAATTGACTGAATGATAATGGCACCCCTAAGCTGGGAACATAGCATGTTAATTGGAATATTTTGAGTTTCCAAATGAGCATTTTATCTTCTTAAATATTTTATCAGTAAATAATCCTTAATGGATGTTAGCAAAACTTCAAATGTCTGCAAACGAAATAAGCAGATTTGCTTTTCTGTGTGATTGTCAAATATTCCGTATACATTATAAAAAATAAAATAAAATAAAAAAGTGTGATCATCCACATTTGGATACCATTCATTAGTTGAGTCTTGTGTTTTGTTACAACATAATACCTCTTTCATTTTCTCTGTATTATTTTACTAATCATTGTGTGACCTGTTAAGCAATCTACACCTTAATTGTCCTACATAAATTGCAGGTATTACAGAACAGTCACTAAACTCAAGAGCTAATAAAAAGAAATCTGCTCAAACAGCAAGTCTTCCATAGAAACAAAGTAACTCCCTGAGATGAGACGATTTAAAATAACAAACTTTATTCAATAGAGGATGTTTGCTCAAACCTGAAAGATATGACTAGTTTTTGGGAAGATACCAAACAGTATTAAGAAAGAAATTCTATGTGGTCTAATTTCTGAATCATTGTGAAAGATTCAAACAGCCCTGTACTCCAAGAAAAGAAATTTTATCTGCTAATGATAATTGGAGAGGACACAGTTGTCTTGGAGGATCAGAAACGTAATGAACAATATAAAAGAATGTTAGGCTAGTAAATTAATAATAATGAGAGATATTGTTATTCCAAGGTATGACAAAAATATAAATGAAGGAGACTGGCCATTAGAAGGAGACACCTGACTGCAAGTCCAGACCCCAAGTGTTGGGACAGGAACTGGTCTTAAAACATCAATCTTTAATCCTGTGTAATCAGTAGACGAAAATAAGATAGTCATTTGAGTGGTTTCAGCATTATTCTCTCTTATGAAAATCACTGACTGGATGTAGGTGCACTGAAGCTTTTAGTTACCAGTGCTCAGGAGAGTGTTTGTAAGTACTCTCACCTCACTGGAATTCAGGAATGTTTTGAACAGCAGACAATAAAAGGTGGGTGTCATGCTCTACCTATTTTTGTTCCTTCTAACCGTGTTCAGCTCTAAGTTTTGGTACTGCTCTCTGCTTTGGATAGATCCTTCCTTTCAGTGCCTTTTAGATGAGTTATTACATGGTGTTGCAGTTTTAAATAAGGTTTTTATTCTTATGTTTAAAAACAGTGAGATAAGATCCGATCATTTTCTTTGGTTTTGGTATGCTTGATTCTTACCTGCAAGATGCTGGATGTGTCTTGGAGATGTACAGTCTCTACTGGAATGCCTTATATGCTTGTCCTTCACACTGGGTGATCACAAAGTAGATATCAGAAAGCACTGGTGATACCTACACCAGCTGATAATCTCAGTAGAATCCAAAGTATTGCTCATAGTGTCAGCTTCTTTTCCCAAGGTACCTTTATCAAAATAATACAGTTGTATCCAACAATAGCTTCAGAAGAGAAGGAAGATCTACTAACTTTGATCTCAGGAAAAACAAACCCCAAATCTTCAATACAGGCCTTTCTCAAAACGAGTCATCAGGAATTTATTCACAAAATTATTTGTTTCCATTTTTTTCATGCTACCTATAGATCCCTTCCTGTATCTACTACCTTGCAGTTCTTTATTTTAAATATCTTTTCATTATAATTCTTTTAATTTTAGTATGTTAAAGAATGCATCATATTAAGCCAACTGTGAGCCAATTGTATATTTAAAAAGGTACTTGACTCTTGGTCCTATGTTTTAATTGTAAAGCCACCTAGTCGCATGACAAAAAATGTTGTTAATTCCTCTTTAACACAAAGAGCCTTGCAAGAAAAATGTGTCTCAAGCACTTTTGTCAACAATAAAAAAATGTCTGGACATGGACATGTGAAGTGTGAATAATACCCAGAGTACCGTATAATGTTCATCTTTCAAGTTTTTAGCATGTTTTCGATATTTTTCTCAAGACAAAGATTTAACCAGAACACAGTGAGATTTCTTATAAGGATATCTGTGTATATCCTAAATGTTTAATAGACCATCCTTTTATGTAAGGCTAAGTTGAATATTCCCCTTTAAAAGCCATTAAATTAATTTAGGCCACATCTACATATTACAGGCATTGCACAATTGACTGGTTAGCTATAATTACTCTGAGACCAGCTACATGTGCAAAGTAGCTATCAAGTTAGACCTCAGAAATGTGTAATAACTTGATAGCTGGTTGCTACTAGCTTTAATTTGTACATGTAAAAGAGTCTCCCTTGCAAATGGATCAACTGATGGGGCTCCCAGGCACAGTGGTATACCATGCCCAGCCAGAGCTGGGAGCCCCATAACTGAGGTGACTCTCAGCCCCAACAGATGCCACTTCTGGGTTCTAACAGCTGTGGACACTGGGTGCTGAGACCGAACTTGGTCCTGGCAGCTGGGGGTGGGACATGACTTGGGGGTGCATGAAACACTTGTGTTACAGGGGACCCAGCTCAGCCCCTGTTCTAAGGGTTCAGAGCTGTTATAGAAATAATGACCAGCATTGGACCTGCTCCGTGGGTCTCAGGCCTGATGACATCATATGGTGGGAAGGGGGGAAGCCCTGATACAGAGGGCTGTTGCTCATGAGCAGCAACCTGGAAGAGTCTCTTAAGAGGCAACTGCCAGTGAATGAGTTTCCCTGGTGAGGGGAGTGAGAGAAGCATCTAGAGTGAGCTGCTGCAAGACTATGTGGAGGCATAGGGAATCTAATCATCTGTGACTAGAGACATCCGCCGGGCGAGAGGGGTCTGGACCAGATTCCATCAGACCTGCAACAGTGGTGAGTCACCTGGGCAATGGGGTCCTGGGAGCTAGAGTGACAAGAGGATTTAACCAGCCACAGCCAGAGCAGACTTATGAGAATAGAGACTGGCTCATCTGGATAGGAGAATTGTGACCCCAAAAACCCGTACTTTGGGATAGATGGGTAGTCTTTGGAAGAAGATACTCTGTCGCTTGGGGAGCTGGGGAGGAAATAACTCCCCCTGATCACAAAGGATTTGAACTTATCAGAGAGACAGAAGAGGGGATTTGCTCACTGAAGGCCAAGCTGAGGTGTTAAACCACTGATCTGGAGGAGAGACTGGACAATTTGATATTTTTCTAATTGGACACAGGTTGGGTTCGAACAGGATGCAAAAAGGAGGTGGAGCCCTGTGGCCAGAGCATCAGTTATCCATAAACAAACTGGCCACTGTCAGCCTCTCTCAGATTATTTTTCCCAACAAGGCATGGCAGGTGAGTGAGGACATGAGTAGCTAGAAGAGCAGGCTTTCAGAAGGCCTGCTAACAACATGGCTACCACAATCTCCCAGGGTCAGGTGTGTCAAACCCATAGTGCCTTGCAGCTGGGAGCCCCTCAGCCTTGGTGCAATGAGAGCTTGCTTCTTGCTGGTGCATGGGGAGCCTGGGATTGGGTTCCCCCTGCACCAGCAATTTAAAAAAAAAACCTAGGAATGCAGCAAGCCAAAACAAGATGTTTTTGTTACCATGCATTTAAAAAAAACAAAACAACAAACCCTCAGTCTCCTCCTCAGAGCTGCTATTTGCTATAAGATTCCTGGAGAAGGAATATGCCAAAGATGGACTCTGTACATACCCAACCTGCCCACCTTCCCAGATGTCCTAAAATTGTAATGACTATGAGACCTTTGGAAGTGGTGGACAAAACTACAGCAGTTGCATCACTATTATTCCCCCTTCTTATAGCCTCATCCTCAGAGCATTCTCTAATTCTGTGGGGAGGAATGGGAGGTATGAGCGAGCACTGCATTTGGACACTAATAGCTACCATTTTGACCATTTGAACAGCACCAAAACAGCATATCCTGTAAATGGGAACAGGCAGCATCCACCTTAAAAAGGTCTGCTTGCAGGAAGGTGATCTTCATTTAGGATCCAATGTCTAGGCTGTTGTCCAGACTTGTTACTGCCTTTGATGCATTATGCTAAATTTTATTGGATTTAATTGACATGCTATATCAAACAACATGTTTCATTCAAGCTAAATGAGACTGTGAAAACTTTTTGGGGAGGAGGCAGTGTTTGAATATTTTTGAAGTAAGGGAAAGTCCTTTTTCCCCTGTTGCAAGAGGGAAAAGAGACTAGAGAGCTGTCAGTTGTCATTACAATCAAGTGGATTTATTTTTCAAAACAGGAAGGGGTGAGGTAAGTCAAAAGTACAAGTTGTTCAATATAAGATAAAAAATATAAGTATCTTTATCTACGACTTGGACTGTGGTAATGGTTAGGAGCCCCAGTTATGCGACTAGCTGCTATATGAAACCTAAGTAAGAGTCTCTGCCAAGAGAGTTCACAAGCTAAAGGATTGTGCACAATTTCCCTTTAACAAAAGCACCACTAACACCAGCACAGCAAAACAGAAATTAAGTAACTTTGGTATCTTCATTTTTTTCTAATAATCAGCAGCAGTTCTGTAGATAACAAGCAGTGTACACTATTGCCTGTGATTTCCCTATGGTTTTGCAGTTACACGAGTTTTTTTTTTTTCTATTTGGGTTCTTCTTTATTGCCATCATATCTAAATAGTGCCTGGTGTAATACATTAAAAAATGTAACTAGAAAACACTGGTTTTAAATCCTGCTTAGTTGCTTTGAGGATAATCTAGACACACCATTTGTCAGGGAGAGGGCAGGGACAGACCTCTCTCTTTCCTTTTCCTCTAATCATTTTTTCATCTCCAGAAATATGTCAATATATATTAATAATACATTACCCATTTTTAAGTGCAGCCTTTTCAGAGAGTCTTATTGAACTATGTAAGTTTCCTATGTCTTGTTACAAATATATAGCCAAAAAAGCTGTGCTAGTTTTTGGTCCTGTTTTTTCATTGCAGTCTCTTGTTGGAATTTAGCAATCAAGACTCATGGTAGAGGTGATATCTTATATTAGACCAACTAGATTTTTGCAAAAAAAAAAAAAAAATCCTGTAATTTCAAGCTTTCAGCCACAGATGCCCTTCATCAGGCATAGGAGAAAAGATTATAAAAGTTCTCCTGGGTTGAAATGAAAGTTAGAGGAAAGTTGGAACAGTCTGTTTACCTCAAAGATGTTTGCTGGTAAGCAGGATGTAGTCATATTTCCTTCTGGTTATGGTGTTTCATATTTCACAAAGGAGTAGAAAGATGGAATGCTCTTTTGGGCATTGTTATTTTATGTCTCATCATTACAAAATTCTGGATTTTTCTTTATCATATTTATATTTTGGACACTTTAACCCAAATATATTAGGACATTTACACTAGGAAATTTTGCTGCTATTGTTTTATAACTGGAGTGTGCCCATACTGGCGTTTTGCTGGTGGTTATGTGTTGATTATGAACTTCTGTAATTTATGGAGGTGACTTTATTCAGGAGGCAGTCAGTTCTGCTTCCTTGCATCAAATTTGTATGTGAATGCATAGAAATCTGTAGCAATGAAAAACAACTTCTGAGGACAAAACTTCACAATGCAGACTGAACTTAACTTCTGTTTCTCCATTCTAAATTTTACTATTCTCTGCCAAAATTTCTAACTTTTATGTTATTTCTTTAGCTTCACTTGAATTTGCAGCTGCAAGTACTCCCAGTGACATCTCATTTGCAGGGTTCATTAATATTTTGTTTATGTCTACTTCTCTGTTGTTACTCTGATGATGTCTTCCATTTACTCAGACTTTTAGTAGGTCCCTTCTCACACCTTTACCATTGGCCTTTATTGTTTAAAAACCCTTAGCTAGTTGCTTAAACCTCATGGCATGATTTTTAATTTGGCCAGTTTGATAAAGTATTTAGAGTTAAGGTTTCATGAGAGATTGTGTGAACTGGTTTGTTAATATATAGTTATATTAATTTTTCCCTTAATCTACTAATTTTTATAAAGCTATCAAAAAGCCATTTAGGCTTCATAGTTTTGGGTTTTGTTTTCTTCCCTTTCTTTCTAAGCCTAGGTTGCAAGACTCCCAGCTGTATTGGTGAAAACATCTGTTTTGAGAGTAACAGCCACAGTAATTAGCTTCACAGCTAAGCTGCAGAGAAAGTGAATTAACACAGTTTTTCCAGAAGAGCAATGGTCAACACTGGGATAGTTACACAGGCGGAGGTGGAGTAGAAAGCTCAAGACGTTTATCAGCATCAGTGTAACTGAATTGCCTTTAAGCTGAAAGATAATGACTTTCATTTATATGACACCTTTATCCAGAACAATCCCAAGTCACTTTAAAAACTACCATGTATAGACAACACAGGAATCATTTCACTCAGTCTGGCAAGGCAGCCACCTGGGTGGGTGAAATGTAGCAAGTATTTAAGAGCTTACAACCACAGGAAGGACAGGGAAATCCCTTACCAACTGTCTTTGCAAGAAAATATAATAAAAATAATAGTCTTTATACTGTTTTTTAAGTTCTGGATAAAAATTACTTTTTAAATTCACATTTACAATTCCTTGATTAGTAAACGTAGGGGTAATTTAAATGTAAGTATGTAATTACCCAATTAGAATTTGGCTGGACACCAGATTTAACACATGCTGTCATTAAATGTGCCACATGCCCAAGAGTTGGCCTTGATGTTCATCTTATTTTTAATCTGGAAAAGAGTACCTCAATCATTATGATCTTCCTTAAAATGAAGCTGAAAAGTTAGCTCAGTTCTTGAGCAGATGGAAAAATACCAACAAAAGAGCTGTCAATATAAAATGCCTCTGCGTTCTTTGGAAGTCTCATCCAACCACTGACCAAGGCTGGCCGTACTTTGGGGCTCTTTCTGGGCTTCTGATTTATATTGGGAAGCAGCTATTTAGGGTGTATATTTCCGTTTACTTCATGTGGGCCTTGCGTAAGTTTTATTAAGCTCCAGAGCAAGCTAAGCAGCATTGCTGAATGACCAGGGCAGTCAATCGACCCCATGTTTATTGGCCAACTCATGGTGCCGTTCAGTTGTGGCTACACAGCTGTTAGACTTGGAAGCAGCTCACCAAAGCACCACATTAAAGCACAGTAAGTTTACCATGTAGACTTAGCTATATTTACAGCCTTTATGCACTCTGAAGAGTTGTTATCCTGAGTCTGTGGGGTATCAGATTCCCCTGATACTGGCAAGAATGTCAGGAAGCTTATGGGGTAGAAAATAAAATGAAAAAGAAAAGTCGTTCATTCATGACTAGGCATATCAAATATAACTTAATTGGCAGACCCTGCTTCTGTAAAGTCCCAGTAACTCTCATTTTTTTCAGGAAATGTTAAAATTCACTTCCATAGGAAATAATTTGAAGCTTTCAATCTGTAACTTGGTCTGACATGAGGAATTGGAAATATCATGGTGCGTGGTGAGCATGGGGAAAGTGGACTTTTGTTTAACCCCTACTGTCAGAGTAACATATGAAGAATCCCTTATTGTTTTGTTGCCAACTGTCTGCGAGCTAAATCTGACCTGCAGAGATCTTGGAGGGGTAGGAATTTAGGGGCATAGCCCACCACTGAATTAAGTGGTATGGCACCTTTTAGGGATGCATTTTTGGGGCTGCAGGTGAGTAACAGTTTTGTTAAGGTGCTGAGCTCCCTGATGCTGCTTGCCTCATCCTCACCTGAGGTGGGTCTGGACTCATCCAGCAAGCATCCCTGTGATCTTGATTTGGCCTTGCAGGGGGCAGAGGGCAGGGGAACAACTTTGACACCCTTGCCTTAGTGTAACTGGATCTATCGCACTCATGCTATCATGGTAGAGAGGAGAATATCTGAATATAGAAACAATCTTGGAGCATCTGGGCAGGACTGGAAGGGGTTGGGGGGGAGGATATCATGGACAAGATTCCTTACAAGGAGAGTAGGAGACAAGTTACTTTACTTATCCTGGTAAGGTTTACTCATGCAAATAGTCCTTCTGAGCCAGTGGAACTATTCCGGGTACTCACTGTTTACCAAAAGGATGGGATATCTGTGACTTGACATCAATATATTTCAAAAAGCCTGTATCTTCCTCCAGGAGCTGAAAAAGAAGGAATGTGGTCTGTTTTAGGATTTGCCTGTCTTTACAAACTAGAAGATGAAATTCCACTAAGTACGGGTAAATACCAGATTTGTGTTAGTGCTGAAATAAAGCAGCTTCAAATATTTGCAATCAGTTGGGATTTCTGTATCAAAGATAGAGTTTAAACTTTAAATGTATCAGATACACTTGTAAGCCACAGCAGGGAAAAATAAATTAATTGTGTAGTACAGTGGCTGTCTCTTGATGTGTACTCTTGTACTCTTTTCAAACCAACAAACAGACAGAAGAACATATAAGGGGCTCAGGGTGGGAGCAGATATTTGTGTGTTCACTGCTCTTTGAAAAATGATGGGATTAAAACTGAATAATAGCAGGTTGTGTATTGTCTGCTTTTTTTAAATGGCCTTGTTCTTTTAGAAGAGTTTTATATTTGAATCCATCTCAACTTGTAATTCAAATGGGTTTTGAAGCTTCCCCATGTGGTTGGTATCTTGTATCAAAGGGTTTTCACAAGTAATTTGGTGTGATTCAGCCAAGTTAATGGTCTTTGCTCCTAAGAGGCACAACAAAACTTTAGTAGTAAATATTTCTCCAGAGAGCACAGATACTTTGCTAGTTCTGAGAAACTAAGTGCTCTGATTGATTGAGGCCATTTAGGAAATGCCCCTTTCAGCTCCAGCGACACAAAAGGAGGGAACGGTTAGAAAGCAAAAGCATAAACTCAGTGGATTCAGGGTCTATATTGTTTGAACCTACAGTATCTTTCCAAAGGAGTCAGTTTTCAGTTCTGTCAACCTAATAATTTTTGTTGAAAGCAGCATTTGTACAGACTCCAGGGTGGCTTTCTGGGCTTACCTATTGTGTTAGGGGAGCCTCCAGTCCAGCTGCCTTCCTTGATAATAAACTTGCATTGCTGTAGTACCAGCCCTTTAAAACATATATCATTCTGTCTTGCAGCAACAATTGCAAATATCTTAGAGCTAGCACACTAATATGACTTGGTTTTAGTTGCCCTCACTACTCGGTACAGCTTCTGGAATGAGGAGCCTGCCTCCCTTTACATCATACCGGGAAACATGGGTACAACTCTGGCCTAGATAGCCTGAGTTTCCTGAAAGTGTACATAGGGCAGAAGTATATCTAATGACAGGATTTCTTTTGCCCTGATTATTACACAGTTATTAGGAAAGAGTGAAAAGCTCAACTTTTCAACAAAAGCGAAGTATTTCTTCATTGGATGTAAGAAGTGAAAAAAGAGGGCAGCAGCAAAGCAACTCACTTTCTTTTGTGGGGGGCAAGTTTGAGTCCCGGGAAGACTGCCAGTCTTTTTCGTGAAAGAGACAGAAATAGTTTGGGACATCTTGTGTAGTGTAGGCCCTAGAGAAATCGTAATTTTTTGTCTCTAGGCTGTTTTTGCAGAGAGCACCATTAGTTTTATGTAGCAGTTTACTTCCTTGAACAGGGAATTTCTATAAAAGCCATATGTTATCTCCACAAGTTGAGAAATCAAACGGTCAGTTAGTTCTCCAGAGTATAATTTCAAGCATCTTTTATAACATCTGGTTTTCTTGTTATGGGCACAGCTATTACAAAGGAAAAAAGGCTGGAGATGTGGATTTATTTATTTTCTCTGAAAGCTTATCTTTCCCATTAAACTTCCATGCTTACAGAAGTCTCACTGTTGATGGTCAAAAGGGAGTCTGCACCATTGTTCAGTTCTGTTTTTTTTTCCTCTTGTTAATGAGGTTCTGGTTATGAAGTTTTTTGTCAGAGTTAGTAAATGTTGAAAATTTGACTTAAAAAGGCCTGTCAGTCATTGGATTTGTTACCAAAATGGTAAGGTATAACTTTCGTAATGTTAATAATGATGTTTTAATGATTTCTTATAGATGGAAAGAGCTTCTGTAAGGCTTCTAAATGGAACACTATGACCTGGGAATTTCCAACATATAAATGTCTGGTATATCACTGACAAAAACCAGTTTCAAGGCTTAGTCCCTAATACAGATTGCTGATGTGTACAGTACATTATTAGAAATGGTCTTGAAAATAATCTCAAGATAGTTTAGTTTTCTATTTTAAGTATTAAATACTTTGCTAAACAATGCTTTTAGTGTCTGCATTTTCTGCAACAGAATCTGGGAATGCAAAATGTAACAAAAGACTAGTAATGCTGTATTTACTGTTGGAAATCCTAGCAATCCTTTTTGAGTGGTGAATACACACACAGTTTGTATCTATTTTATTATGATTCAGTCTATTTTGTACCATTTGCAGTCTAAAATAAGCCAAATATTAGCAGCTCTAGAACAGACTTCCACAGAGGTCTCATTCTAGGAGGCAGCAGGGGCATATTTATGAGAGAGTAATTTCCTTGGTATTCTTCTTAATGGCGAACCGGAATAGTTCATTTTAAAATGAAAATATTAGCCTCCCTGAGAATGTAGAGGATGTATCACTGTGGGGGAAAAAAAATTAAGAAGTGGCTAAGGGCTTCTGGCTCCTTGTTGACTAGCAGCCTATTTCTTTGTAGCTTAAAAAAGAATTATAGAGGAGGAAAGGTTGATAGGTACTACTAGTTAGCTTCAGACTTTCTCAGAGCAAATTCTGACCACAGCAAGACCAGGATTCTACCTATATAGATTGTAGTGGCTAAATGACCCTGAGCTTCAGGTTAAATTTTATATAGAACACATTACTGCCTTTTGTTTTGAATCTGAATAAACCTGCCAAAAGTTATATGGCAAAACCCAAGTTAAAATATTGCTATTATATTCAGAGTATGGCATAATGATGATTGTGGCAATATAATAACAATCATTTTCCTCCATTTCTACAAATGTTTTAAAATTGAAAATTGCACAAGCCACATATTTTGGATTTGGATCTGAATATTCTCAAAGCTTGGCCATGCTCAGTTGCAGGATATTGATTAAAACCATCTATCTGGTCACCGGGGTCCTTTCAAAATGCCAAGGACATGCTTCCTACTGTGCTAGGGAACACCCCTATAAAAACACATTCTTCCCATTTGCTTCCATGTGCTCAGTAGAGTAGTACAGAGGCACACAGCAGTAAGCATGTCTGTGACTGGGAGGTTGAGAATAGTGCTGGGTAAACCATAAACAGCGGCTACATTTTTCTTTGTCTTATGCATAGAATGAGACACATGAGCAGGACTTGTCTTCACAGGAGTGTTTCCTAGCCTAGTCAGAGTCAATATAGACATGCCTTCATATCCTTAACTTCTAATTGCAGTATGTCCTCTGCACTGTCTTTACAACTATTACTCATCTAAGGGCCTTGTTGCACATTGCATTTTGAGATGCCCAGATGTTGTTTGATGTTGGTTGTAGCTTGAGTTTGGAGCAATCACACCTTAAGGCTGAAAATCTTCCCTGGCTGTCCCCCATCTGCACAACTGTGACTTGCCACTAGAGGGCTGGCAAGCAGGGGCCAGACTAGGAGCTAGACCTATGAGTTGCCACTAGAGGGCTGGTGAGCCAGGACAGGCTTCTATCCCTGCTTTAGGTGGGGGTGTGCAAGAGGTGTATGATAACGGGGGGATATGAAGCTGGGAGGTGGAGATTTAATGGGAGGGTGGTGGGCAATTAAATAGGAAGGTGAAAGGAAAGGAAGGTGGGGGAAGGGCGCTGAAATGAAGGAAGTCAGCCACTAAAGGATAAAATAAAATAAAAAAAAAAAATTCAGAAAGGAATAAAGAAGTAGTAAATTAAAGAAGGTCTGATGTTTTAATAAATTTGTATTTGGGATTGGGGTGTGGTGGGTGCTGATCATCCTTCCTGGGGTGGCTGGGAAGTGGGAGATGTGATGGAAGGCACTTGCAGCCATGAACGGTGTGGGCCTCTGGAGGCTGGGAGGCAGCCATGATATGGTGTCATCGGTGGGGGGGGGTGGCTAGTGCCAGCAGGCAGTCAGCGACCAACTGCAGATACCACCAATCGGGTTGGCAGCAAGGGGGCGGGGCAGGTGGCAAGTGGTGACTGCCTGCAGTCACCACCAGTAGTGTTTGATGGCATTTCTTTCATGGGGTGCACATGCACCCTTATGCACCCCCTACGCATTGCCAGTGCTTGCAGGGGAGCTACTTCCCCCTGCCCCAGGAGAGAAGTCCTAGCTCATGGGGCCCTTATCTGGCCCTCTACTTTTTTCTGCTCTAGACCCCCTAAAATCCCACTCCTGGTCCTTTCCATGTCCTGCAGCCTGGCTAGCTGGCATGTGCTCTGCAGGTTGCTTGCACAGGATTGCACCTCCAGACATAGGAAGGTCACAGCTCTGGGGGCAGGAAATTGACTTGGTGCCAGAACTGCTGCTTGGGTAGTAGAATTCAGGGGGTGGAAAGTTTGTCTACACAGAACAAGAGGATACAGGGGGAGGGGTGATACTGCATCCTGGGATGGTAAAGGACTGCAACTTGAGCAGACTGCAACTTGGAGGACTGCCACTTGGGTGGCTCATCTATGGGAAGCGGCCACACACTAGTGGATCAGAGAGAAACCTGCCCTGAAGTGGTGTATCTTCATACTGCCTAAAGTGTGGTTAAACCTAGTTTCAGGTGCTAATGTGTGGACAATTCAAGGGTAAAAAGGTCCAGGAACTGCCTAAAATGAATGTGTAACAAGACCCTTATGCAGAACAAATTTGTCCCCTGACCTAACTAGCTTTAACTTCAAGCTTTGATTTCCTTTCTCTGTTTGTGCCCTGTTCATTCTGCTTCAAGAAGTGAAGCAACCAATTTAGAGGTATTGGTGTCCTCCTTCCTCCCACAACAAAACTTCATTTTTCTCTGGTACCATAAAATTCTAGGTATCCAGGAACTGAAGAAGCAATGCATCTTACTGACCTCTTTTGCTTCAGCCTCAGTATAAAATCTTGTTGAAAGGAAAAAGTGTAAAAAATCCTCCCTAGCCTTTCTTCTGTTTATTATGTGATCTGCAAACAGCTCTGATGCTGCCTTCCCCATTTCCCTCCTGCCATCACCCTCCCACCCACACTCCTCAGTCCAAGAAATCAGGTAGAAAAAAAATCTTGTCCCTTGGTTAGTTTCCCTGTGTTATTATCAATACAAAGCTGCACCAGACTTAATTAGCTGCGTTAATATTTCCTCCTTTGTCAGTTGTTCCAAGCACTCTTGTGTTGTTGTTGTTTAGTATTTCCATGTAGCTGTAAAAACAACAGAAATGCTGTGTGCATGTTCCAAAGAGCTTATGTTATGTGCTAATGGCACACTGATCCAGCAGGCAAGCTGTACCTAGCCAGCTGAGTCTTCTTTCAGCAAGATGAAATTCTTACAGTTTTTTTAATACCATTTAACCCATTTTCTCCCATTCAACCATCCTAAATACCCTGCCACCTAGCATAAGTACTATGTTAAAAGCAGATCCAGAATGTAGTAGCACTCTAGGAAGTCTCTGCTGGCATGCAGCATGTATGCCAACTAAGTTGAGATCCATTTTAAGAATCTGAGGGCACATCTACACATACAATTAATGTGAAGCGCTAAGCTCCAGATTTTATTGTCGTTTGTACGTGTATTGGGGAGCACAGCATGTTGGCCCAGTGGGAACAGCACTGGCTAGCAGGATGCTTGGGAGGCCAGCCTGCCAGCTTGGGGCTGCTCCCCCAGGCACAATGTGCTGTGGAGGGGCTGGCTGGGGCATGAGGGTGCTTCAGTGTGAGGCTAGCCGGCAGGCAGCCCCTAAACTGAAGCACCCTTGTGTCCCAGTGAGCTGGGGAAGCATATACATGTGCACTACTGCACAATTTCTTGCTATGGAGTAAATTAGTTTACACCAGCCTAATAGGGGTACACATGTAGGCACGGAGATGTTTACTGTGCAGCTAATTAGTCTACTGTGCAGTAAACAGCTCCATGTAAACATAATCCTGAAAGTCTTAAGTAGTACCTTGAAAAGCCTGTCATCTTCTTCTCCTGTGCTAGGTGATGTCTTCACAATGTTTTCAAAATGCAGTATTTTCTTCTTTACTCTTTTTTCCTTACAGCAGAAGTCTGAGCATAAAGTTAGCTAAATAATTTAGAAAAGAAATACTGGATATTGGGAAGGGGAAAATCTAGAGAAATAAGACTGTGGTCTTTCCATTCCAGCTAGTTATTACCTTTCTGGTAATATCTACAAGTGCCAGGTATAAAATGTCCATTATGCCCTGCTCTGTGATGCAAAATATCTTCATACACAGCTCTGGATTGCATTGTTCTTTTTATGTTTGTATCATTTCGCAAAATCTGGTCAGATTTACTGTTCATGTTTATTTTAGTGTCTTGCCTTGCTATTTTCCAGGTCTCTACTTCCTGTTGAATATATATAGATGTCAGAATATTTTCCCCAGGTAGCTCTTTATGAAAGATACCATGATTAAATCCTCCCTCTTTTTCTATTTTGTGTGATCTCACTGATAGTCTAAATATTATGCATTCATATTGGCATGCCATAAGATTTAGTAATTGAAAATCTTTTGTCAGATCAAAGAACAAAATATTGCTTTTTGAAATACAGAAAATGGATAATATTTGGATCCAATTTCAGGAGGCAGTATCTGAAATTAATAAAGAAAAAAGGTTCCACACTTTTGAGTAGGAAATATAAATCATTTAATATCCTTTCAACAAAGAATACTTTTTGAATATTTAGCTAAGTGTTGTGGCTAAAATTGAGTACAGGTATTTTTTACTGCAGAAGTTCTCCTGGAGGCTTCTGTTGGCTTAATTCTTCAATGCCTGCATACCGTCTCTCTGCATTATTAAATAATTTCTGTTATATTCCAGAAGTGATGGTATTTTAATGGTGGAAAACATGATTCCTGTTTGTAAAAAGTTCAGGGTCCGTTTTAGTGTTTCAAATGATTCCATGTCGCTAAAATGTTGATCCAAATTAAAGTGAATGGACGCTGTTTCATTATATGTAGTACAAGTTAAGATTTTATATCAAGTCTGAGGACTTCAGTTAAGAATTTCCTTTTCACTGGACAATTGAATTCTGTTTCCCAAGAAAAACAGTGAGTCTTGCTAACCTGGAATAATAACACTTAAGTGGAAATAAGGCTTAGGGGACTAATGCCTTGTGGCATTTAAACATTTCTCATATACATTGACATAACTGGAATCTTTCTTTAAGTTCATTAGTGTTGGAGCCATGATGTTTCAGGAATTATGAAAGGCAAGGATTTTGGGGGGTAATATCTTTTATTGCACCAACTGCAAATTTGTTGTGGGAGAGAGAACCAATTAAATTTAGGGAAGCAATAAGAATAGATTTAGTCATTTTTAATACAAAAGCTCAACCTTTCTGCAAAAAAGGCATTCTGAATTCCACAAAAAATAACAAAAATAGACAATACAAGTTCCCTAAGCAAAGCAGCATATCATGCAAATCAGGAATTCAGGAAGACTGGCTCAGTGTTCAGCATTTCTGGGTTCCATAGCATCTCTACGCAGCTGAATAAGACTCCTATAACATACAGCAGTCCCTGTGGTTTGTCTGATTCCAAGAAATGCATTGTTTCAAGGTTTAGATTATAACCTATGTGTTTTAGAGACACTTTTTCTGATTTCCTGGACTATGATTATTACAGTGCATCTCCTGAGAAGTGTCACAGAGTGAAATTACAACCTCCTGATGGACGTTGATGATGTAAATAATAAATTAACCATTATAAATCATGGCAGGAGCACTTGTAGGAAATAAGTAATATGTGGGTAGCTAATGCCATCTAAGGTATGAAATTTCAAGCTAAGACACTCAAGTGACAGATTTAAGTATCTGTTTCTTCACCTTCTCCTGAAAACATGCATTTTAGATTACTGTGTTGTTTTTAATAACAACATCCATAGCAAATTTTATCTATTTAGGCACTGACAAATCTAAGCTAATTCATGTGGCTTGTGGAGGAAAACATTTGTATATTGGTACGTGAAAGGGTACCTTGGAGGACATTGTTTCAATTAGCTTAGAGTGTTTTAAATTTTAAGTAAATATGCCCTAAACTTTTAGAGAGTGTTTATAGCCTGAGGAAAAGCACTGACTCATGTTTTAGGGCACAAACATCTCTCTCAACCATATAGCTGGTCCAATAACATGTATTTCCTTAAAAAATACCCTTGCTTTTCTAAACTTTTATTTTTTTAGAATCATGGAATCATAGAAAATGAGGGTCGGAAGCGACCTCAGGAGATCATCTAGTCCAACCCCCTGCTCGGAGCAGGACCATCCCCAACTAGACCATCCCAGACAAAGCTTTGCCTAGCTGGGTTTTGAAAACCCCCAAGGACAGAGCTTCTACCATCTCTCGGGTAACCTTTTTCAGTGTGTTACTACCCTCCTGGTGAGAAAATTCTTCCTAGTATCTAACCTAAACTTCCCTTGCTGCAACTTGAGACCACTGCTCCTTTTTCTGTCACAATGCTTAGAAATATCTTGAACTGACCACAGTATGGGTAGAAAAGCTTCCTCACTGGATTATATGATGTATCTCTGTTTTGCTGCTTCAGTTCTTGAACAACTGGCAGTAAAATATACCAGAATACATGATGGATTCACTATATTCTTTGAGCATACCCTCAAGGAGTTTGAGACAATAATAAGTGAACGGTAAGATATTTTATCAAGATGAAACAATGATCTTGAAATCATACCTCAAATTCTGTCTTGTAATTGGGCTTAAATGAATAATTTCAGATTCCTTTCAAAAAGTACAAACTACTGAAGTGCAGCATTAAGAACCAAAATATGGCTTTTTATAACAGCAATATAACATAGTTATTTTTATAAGGGATAAGACTCCTAAGTTGTTTTCATTTATGTCAACAGTCAGGATTTAGCTAATACTTGGTAAGCCTCCAAGGAAGCCTGGCCTATTGCCTACTGACTAAAAGAAAGATTTTTGTTATGTTCAACACATTTTGGAGCACATTTTAATCTATTTTAAAAAAAAAAAGTCACATGGCTAATTTTAACAGTCATCTGGGTTAGAAAGACTGTAGGACAGATCCACAGCTCTTTGAAATAAGCACAGATCTATTAACTTTAGTAGTTCTTCACTGATGGCCAGGTCTTCAGTTGGTGTACCATGAGAATAGATACTCTTGCAGTATATAGGCAATGTATAAGTCAGAGTGGAACATTCCTTTTTTAAAAAGTATTGGCAAACTTTTTCAAGCTTCTCAAAGAAATTTGGTTTTGACTAATTCTTTTGGTGAAATTCTAAACAAGTTCTTAAGGGTGCATCTGGGTAGTGCTTTCATGTAGAGAAGCACAGGAATGGGAAAGATGAGCAATTATGATCTGCCTTGAAATTCTGAGCAGCTGCCAGGGTCAAGTTTAAGCTCTTGAGATTTATCTAACTGTATACTTTCCTATTAACTACATCATATCTCAAACTCCTCATGGCCTGAATACTACACTGCCTTTCTTGCTATTAGCCTCTGCCCAATCCGAGGGCATCTGTGGAGCTAATGTATAGGCCTTCTTATGGTGGTCTTATGCAAATCTTGTGCTGGAGAAATTCTCCTCAGCTACTTCAAAGTCCCCATATCTTCACCAATTTTTAGAGCCTGGGTCAGAATTAGCCCCCGTTTGTCTGAATCCAGTTTGTCTAAGCTTTATTAATGTGCTGAACTCACAAAAGTGTAAGTGTACTTTGTAATGTGATTATGCACCTAATATTAATTAAGATTTGAAGTTTTCATCAAAGTCAAAGTACATCGCAGATGCTGATTTCCAATTCTGTTCTTATTAAAGGCAACAACAAAACTTCCAGTGACTGGGAATGAGCAGGATTGGATTAATTATATGACTATCAAACCACTTCTCTGAGATACTGTACTTTTTCTTATCCCTACTCATACAGAGGTTAAGATTCTTGCTTTTGGCCACAGATTGTCTCTGTGTCTTGGTTTGTATTAGAGCCAAGGCATTTCAGATTCCCATTTGTATCATCAAACTATTAGCTCTGGACTTTGACATCTTATTCTCTGTAAAAATGCTGTGAGAAAAGAAAAGGGTCTTAATACAAGATTGATCTGCTGAATTCATGAAATTGTCTTTTCTCTCATGACATTACTAATAAGTTAACCATCTCCTTTATTTCCTGATCAATAAATAGAATGGGACCTCACCTTCTGATCACTAAGGCCCTTAAGAACTATAATTTCAGTCTTGAGGATGCCTGAAATATTGTGAATATTTATTTCTGTTTCTTCTGGTGAAAGGCAGATACTTGTGGCTGCATGTGAGTAGCTTGTTAATTGTGTCTTTTTAGGAACAGAAAGACTAAACCATTTGGTGTATCCTTCCTACCTTATATTCAGGGAGCAGACGCTGCTTATTTGGTGTTTTGAGTAGAAATCCGATAGTTCTAACCATTTACAAAGAAGAAGAAAAAATAAATCTTGTTAGAGGTAAAGTATTTCACTTGTGATTATCTGTTCAATAAGAGAGTAGAATTAGGTTAGAAAAAGCTGAAGAAAGGTGTACTTTCTTTTTTATCCTAGTACAGACTGTAATTGGAGCTTTTGTTTTATAGCTGCTTTATTCAAATTAAATGGAAGGTGGGTGCATCCAGTATTAAAAGTAGGCCATTGTAATATTGCATTTACCACCACAGGAAGTATTTTCTATGTGCTTGCCACCAATCATTAAAAGATCATAGACTTTGTCAGTAGGGGTGTTGCCTGAATCTGGGATCCCTGAATGATATTACATTCAGTGCATAGTTAACTGTAACATGCCACATATTCATCCAATTTATCATGAAATAACATGGCAAATCAGCCACAAGGAGTTAGTGGGACCCATCTTTGTGACTGGTTTGTTTTGTGCATAAAAGGTGTCTGAGGACCTCAGCTTGGGAGCAGCTCGCTAGCGCTGGGGTGTCTACAAACCCCTTTAATTTCCATACTTGCAAGGAGTTGGGCACTGGGAAGCCCTTATTCAATGCCAGACTCCCCAGATGTCAGTATTTAAATGCTGTCAGGGTGCAGGGAGGCTGACAATTCCAGACTCTACAGATACTGGCAACTGTAAAGCCACACTGTGCAGTTTAGCTGTGAGATTTCCAATGCTTGGCTGTGCAACATGGCTTTAAAGATCCCATATGATGATGAGGTATTTTATTCTAGATCTCATAAATAGTATGTCCTGCCATTCCAGATCTTGAACATCCTCAGATTCCATCACATATTTAAACTAATCGGGGGTCATGCTAAGGGGCCTTATAAATGTTAGTTATGCAACTGGTTGGGGTATACATCATAGTGTTTCTTTTAATTTTTAAGCCCTGTGAGAGTAGCCACATAAAAATGAATAGCATTTGTGCAGCATTTTTATTTTGGATTAGTGTGTAATAGTCTGTGGTCACAAATGATGCAAACAAGAGTCAGTAGGTGATGTACAGTTGTTAGAAGTAACTTGAACTGGGTCAGATTAATCCTTTTGCTTCTATGTGCACAGGACTCTTAACTGGAACATTCAGACTATTATTTTAGGTCTCAATTTACCACATCTACTTGAACAGATTATTCTGATTATAAGATGACTTCCCAATAATTAGATTCTATATATGCATATTTTATAAATGTTATGATTATCCTGGTATATAAACTAATTATTGGAGGTTTGCTTTGAGTTTGTTCCCCTCCTATAGCAGGGAAAATAAATATGGGGGGTCACGTAGCCCCCTTGCCTTCTACCCCCTGATTTCTTTCCCTTGCAGCCCCTTCCTTACTGTCAGACCTTGCTTTCCCTGAGCACATGGAAGTGAGAAGCAAATTTCAAAACACTGACCTAGCAATAAACATACCTGTAGAAACTTGCATATAGGGAAATTATTACAGGTACCCATACTTGGTTCATCCAGAAATGATGCAGTTTACCCATTTTGAAGACGCTGACAATTTTAGCTCAGGTACACCATCAACACACTTTTAAGTAATGCTTCTGTAGCTACTTGTATATTCTACAAACTATGCATGTCATTAGTCCAGAGTCAAAAATGCTCAAGATTCACCATATATTTAACTGGGCAGAGTCAACAGGGTACCCAGTCATGGTGACCCCCATAGCTCAGCTCAGCTCTGCTCTGCTCAGTAACTCTGTTTTTACTGTAGATACTCCCTCACAGATAGGGTGACCATACATTCAAGCTTGCCCAAGACAGTCCCAGATTTCACCAGCTGGACCTTGCTGGCTGGTGAGGATTAATGAATATTCTGGTAAAGGGACATAATCCAGAGGGAAGGCAGAGGAGTGTGTTATGCAAGGAAGGTGGGTGGGCAGGCAGGCAAAGCTGCTCCACCACTGCTTCTCTCTGCAGCAGCACAGCTGGCTTGGGAGCGCAGGGGGGGCAGTGTCCCAGATGTTTTGGACTTCCTTATGGTCATCCTAGGATCCACGTGCTAATTATCCCCCACACTCATGACTGGAACCAGATTTTTATGTCAAGAGTCCTGGGATCCTCAAAAAATTTATATGTAGATTTATAGGCAGGGCAAGCTGGCCTGGTTCCACCTCATGGAGAGCAGGACCACATTAATCATATGTGATATGCTGAGAGAGGGGATGGCATAGGGATTCTGGGCAAACTGTTTCAGTGATGTTTGCCATATATTTAAGGATGGTTAGAAACAGAACTCACTGAAAATGGGAGAGGCAGGTACAGCTGAGCTGTGGGAGTGAAAAGGAAGTTGAAATATATTTAGTGTAGTTGCTCCCCATGACTTGAAAAAGTATCAGTGCTGAGGGGAACTGAGTGGAGTGAGCACCCCCATATATCTTATTCAGAGGGGATGCACTGACCAGGTTATGTCTTCAGGAGGTCTGTATTGAGCAGATTCTTTTTGGTATTGGTTGGTGGAATTGGAGCTTGCTCCATCCACTCCATGCATTGACCTGGTATTGCAGTGCTTCCAGGACTGGTGCAAAAAAACAGAAAAAAAAAAAAAAAAATCAGGGTAACACCGTGTACCTGGGTCCAAGAAGGCGGTTTTTCTTAAGCCTCCTGGGGATAACTGTTCTTCTGGCATGGTTTAGTACCTGCTGATGTGTTGGGGCTTGATGCTCATTTAATGGAAATGGGAGGCATCTTCCTAGCTTGTTCCTGCAGCGATATGACTGAGGGCAGGTGAAACTTGGGGGTAGTGCATAGGATGCCAGCCAAAAGACTGGAAATATCTGAAGCCCCTGGTAGGGGCGGAGGATGTTTGCCAGTTGTAGGGCCACTGATGGTTCTGGACTGACTCATGGATTTGGACTTGATTTGGCTTGGAACATGAAAAATGTCTTTAAAACCTTTTTAGCTTTTAGCAGCATAGTGGAGACTGCCTGACTGCCCCTTGCTGCTACACCTAAAGTAATCTAAGGACCTTTTAAATCCTGGACTCTTCCTTACCCCCACAATTGTATCCCTCATGTTACTATTTGTAGCTGTGTGTTTCTACAAACCATCTCTCAATAAAATTGAGATATTGTTGTTTAGGGTCTCCCATATATTCTTTACTGTAGAAGCACTGCATCCCCTTCCCCCATTTTCCACCTTCCCATCCCCTCACCTCTGGGATTAGTTGGCTTTCATATGCAACTTAGTTGTGTTCACACCCCTACCCCCACCCTCTCCTAGGTAGCCCCTTGCTCGGGTCTTCAGTATTTCCTTGTGCCTTGAACTTAGTCATCTTGAATTTTAACATTTTTGGCACCAGGGAGAGGGTGGCAGAGCTGGCTCTGGTCCTCCTGGTGCCTGCTTGATATTACAGTGCCTCCAGGCTTGGTGCCAGTTCCCTGTGGAGTGAACATTTACCCCCCTCCTTTTTTAAGGCCCCCCCCCCACACACATAAAGGTTCCCATCACTATGTTTGTACCATATGGGTCATGCTCAGTGTTGGGTGCATTTAATCAACTTCAGAGTTGGTTTCCATTATTCAGTACATGCTGCTTTTGGCAGCAGTTTAATGACAGACAGTATATTTAGTGCAACTGTAAGACAAGGGGCTTTTTCCCCCCATGTTGATTGGGGGAGAGGGCAGAATTTCATGTTATAGTTGAGTAAATATGGTAAATAACACTCCCTTTTGTAAATGTAATAATGCACTTAAACCTAAGACTATTTCTATGTATATAATATCCCCATGACTACATGTACTAAAATGCTGTATCGGTTTATTTCAATGAGGAAGTTCACATGAAAAAAAAGTTGCAGTATCAGACCTGAAGATAGTAGAAGAAACTGATGAATAATTGGATATGTTCCATCTAGTTGGTGACAGCAGTATACACAGGGACTTAGTTTGCTATCAATTAACTGCAATGTAGTCATGATCAGCAGTAAAAGAAGAAAGATGGTGACATAGACACATAGAAGAATGACCTAAGCAAAACAAAAATAAAACTTTAGGAGTAGCAAATATCACTTAGGCTCCTTAATTTTACTAGACCTACTATCTAGTGAAACATCAGGATTCAATATAGAATTCAAATAAGAGAAACAAATGGGAAATATATTTTCTTATCTAGAGAGGAGCAAATAATTCTTCATGAATAATTTATTTAATACAAGTTGGCTCTTTTTCTATTAATTATCTAACAAATGAAGATGTGTAAACATTTATGGATATCAAGAATTCTTAATGGATTAACAGTTTCTACAGATCATTGACAAACATACCATGCTCAATATTCAAAATATAGTATGGTTTTGTTTAGTTACATATGGTGTAGAGTATTGTTTCTCTCCCCTGTTTTGGGTGGCTTATGCAACTAACCTCTGAAAGTTCAATTTCAAGTTGTATGTTCAGGTGTAAAATTCAGAATGGAGACAGTTGAGCATTCAGCAATAATGTTCACTTCTGCATGTGTGATAGTGTAGTTTGTAAAAAAAAATAAAAAATAAAAAAAATAAAATAAAAAAAACCCCAGCACCCACCCCTAATTTTCACTCTGGCTCCTGGGCTCAACCTGATCACCTAGGCAACCAGGCTGGAGAGGACTCCCTCCCATTCCCCTTATTGTGTTCTGGGGATGCTGATGACTTTTAAAAGGATTGGTCTGCATCAGCAGTGTTAAAATAATGCCTGTTTCTGGTTGGAAACAGGTAATGAGGTTATTTAAAAAAAAAAAGAAAGAAAGAAAGTTATAAAAGGGTCAGGCCGCCTGGTCATAGAGGTCACTCCCTCTCCCTCCAGCAGACTTTTTTGGAACAGACTGAAGTCTCAAGCCTCCAGACTCTCTAGATTTTTTTTTTCTTTATGTAGGAACCTGGAACCTAGCTGTTAGTTTAGACCCAAGCATTTTAGCTGCATATGGAAGGGTCACCAAACCCAAATTTGATGAAAGGTTCAACTTATTCTGTATTGCTCAAGGCATTTGCTAAAATCTCATTGTTCTTCCCATCCCCCATTCTCTTTCTGTTCAGCCAATAAAAGGAGCTTTCTGGCTCAGCATGACTGCCTGGTTATCTGTGTAGGGGAGAGACAGGCCTTTTTTGCTCCCTTTGCTTGGCTGGCTAAGGTGGGCTTGACTATTTACTTTCCTCCAGTATAGGAGGTGACTTTTGGATGCGTCAGGGTGAAGGAAGCACCCCAATATACTGCTATGGGCAAAGCGCACCCCCAAGGCTGGCTGGGTCTGTGTACCTCAGGCTGCATAGAGCCCTAATAGGGACCAGTGCCTGTATGGTGGCAGCATTACCCCAGGCTTGCAGGAGGTCTCCAGCAAGGGGAACAGCCAGGCACCATGGCTCAGCATAATAGCACCCATCCTGCCACATAGCTCATTGGGAAATACTGGAAAATGAAAATGACAATGAAAAAAAAAGTAGTGGGAGAGAATTTGTTTTGATATGTTGTATAAGAATTCACATAAGAATTGTTTTGCATCTGTTTTCAGCTGCAATGCAAAATAATATTCCATCTTTGCTGCCTAAATGTGTAAAATCTTTGGTATGAAGTGGAGCCCTGTAAACATTTTCCTTGAGACAAAATATTTAACTGACCAGTTTAAATCATTCATAACGCCTTTTTCTTAGAGAGTCAATTGTGGTAGAAGCTTTACAATGTAGATGCCTATCTGCATTGCCAGCAGATTAAGGGAAGTGATTGTTGGCCTGGTGAAGCTACATCTGGAGTACCATGTCCAGTTTTGGGCCCCCCCCCACTACAGAAAGTTTATGGACAAATTGGAGAGAGTCCAGCAGGGGACAATGAAAATGGATAGGGAGCTGGGAACATGACATGAGGTTGGGGGAACAGGGCTAATTTAGTCTGGAAAAGAGAAGACTGAGAGAGGATTTAATAGCAGCCTTTAACTATCTGAAGGGTGGCTCCAAAGAGGATGGATGGACTGTTAGACTGCTAGACTCTTTTCAGTGGTGGCAGATAACAAGGAGCAATGGTCTCCAGTTGCACCAAAGGAAGTTTAGGTTAGTTATTAGGAAAAAATTTCTTACTAGGAGGGTATGAAAATACTGGAACCGGTTACCTAGAGAAGTTGTGGACATCCTTGGGGATTTTTAAGACCTGACTGGACAGTGTCTTGGTTAGGATGACATAGGTGGGGATGGTCCTGCTTTGAGCAGGAGGTTGGAATAGATGATTTTCTGAGGTCCCTTTCAATCCTAATTTTCTATCATTCAATGACTGTCTGGAGCAGGACTGTCCAGTTTCTTAATGGACAGAGGCCACACATTGTGAGCATCCCAGATCCACACCACATGGGCTGCAAACCTAGGGGCTGTATGCCACATGGGAGGGCAGGAGCCGCCTCCTCCCTGGTTCTTTTCCCCACAACTCAATTCTCTCCTGTCACACACATAGCAAAGTCAGCCTGGCTACCCAGTTTTCTTGGCCATGTGCACCATATGGGAAGGCCCCTTCCCACACAGCAGCACAGACAGCCTGGCTTCCCCCATGCAGCATCCCTCTCCTCCCAGCTGCACACATCACCCACCTGCAGTGCTTGCAGCCTGGCTGCCTTCTTTGCTGCACACACAGCTCAAGCCTTCTAGCTTTCACCCAGTCTCCATCTACAAACTAAAAACGGTTGTCCCTACATATACCATAATGAAGATCCTATACTTTTTGGGGTTGTCTGACCTTAGCAACATTGATGTTATTTAAGGAAAGAGGGTTAGGAAGAGTAAACAATGGTGCAGCTGTGGATAACTAATTGGGTAGCCCTCGCTATTTCTGTGCTAGCCTTTTCCCTTTTTCTTTCGTAGCAATATTTATAGAACTAACAAGGCAGTGGTCAGAGCTAATGGTTGTTAAGAGCTGAGGTGAAACGTTACTGGGTTTTAAAATAACTAAATACATTTACTCCTCAATAAATACCCTTTGACTGAATTCCCCACTGCAATTTTCCTCATTAAATCCTGAACTGCCTGCTGCGGTTTGGACTGAAGCTTTTTAAAAGCTCAGAGACGCAAGCACAGCCTTTGAATTAAAACCGTTTCAAGAAGCCATTAAGTGCCTTTATGTAACCAGCTAACTGAAGGAGCAGTGGTCTCTGGCCCAAACCCTGGAATGTATCTGCCCAAAACAGGCAAGATATGTGTGTGAGGGTTTTTTCAGGCTTTTATTTTGAGAAATATTGCATCTGAGAGAGAGAGCACCATACTGAGAGAGAAGTAAGCAATACACACAAACACTGACAGCAGGGCGCTGAGAGAGAGCTTCTGGGCTGAATGCTATATGAAAGTAACTCTGCTCTATAGGCAAAGAAATTATCTCTGGTTCTCTGATTCTTCTCGTATTCAGAGAAACAGGTCCTTTTGAATAATCAACGTTATTTCAGCATTGCTGCAGTTTTTACTCTTAGCTGTATCATACATGTTTTCAAAAATGGTTCTGGTCCTGAAGCTGTTTGAAATGATCTTTCAGTTCTGAAATCTGTCTGAATCATCACAACACGAGGAAGCAGATTTCTTTTCAATGTAACTTGCGTAGAAAGAGGCACATGTTTCTCACAGATGGTATGGATTCTACTGAAAGTATAAAGAAATATAAATTAATCCTCTCGTTCACTCTTCTGGAAATCACGGGTGTGGTATGAGCTCCAACAGCATCGAATCCAAGTGAGATTGTAAGGAATGTTTGTGCTGCATTTCTTCCATTGTCACCTTTGAATTTGTATTGAAAACATTTAACCTGTTAGTAATAGTAGTGGTGGTAGTATCATTATTTTTGCTATCAGTGCTGCTGACAATAGCTGCTGTTGTTGTTCGCATTTCCAATTCTCCACCTAAGTATTTCTGAGCTGATTCAACATACTTCTGAAGCTGCTGTACTGTAGGTCCAACATGCTGAATGCAAAGGTCTCATCCAGATAAGCAAGGGTGCGCATTTGTAGCATTGCAAACAGTAGCTGCACAAATCTGTGCCACTACTTTGTGCTGTAGCGCATGCTCCTGTCCATGTCCTTTGTTGCAGGACAAATTGTCCTGCCTGAGACAAACTGCCCTTGCCCACCTCCTCCTGGCTCTTTAGCACCTGTGCTGCCCGCAGCAATATTACCTGGTGTTTCGGTGACATGCTAGAGCAGCAGGGGCACAACTCATGCAGCATGGAGGGCTGGCCGACAGCCAGAGCATTGCTTCATGGAGTCAGGCCTCCATTTGTTGTGGTGCATGCTTTTTTTGTATGCATTTTGCTGCTTTTGTTTCTGGTGATTTTTTTTCCAACTGGGAAATCCCAGGAGCAAATCTTGCCACCACACTGCACATTTACAGCACGGCCCATGTTTTTAATATTCACCGCATGCAGTTTGTGGTGCCAAACAGAGGTTTGTGGTGCCCCAGAGCTCACACCCTTACACTTTGGGACATGGCCAAAGGGTATGTGCACACATTACCAAGACTGATCTATGTTCGCACAGCTTAGTTTAAGCCATGTTATGTTAGATCAGGTCATTCTTGTGCAGACATTTGCTAGGTCTGGGAATGTGATTTAAGTTGGGGTGGGGAGATGAGCAGGTGGGATCAGTGTGGGGGTCTAACAGGTCTACAGTGGGCCTGGCAGGTCTGGCGGGGAGGGTTATCTGTTCAGGAGAAGTGAGGTTGGGAGGCTAAAAATAGCCTGTCAGGGTGGGTGGGTTGGGGGGTGGGTGCAGGGGGTCTGGAAGACTGCAGGCCTGGGGTTAGGATGAGTGCCTGGGTTTTCCCAGCCCTGGGGCTGTGCTCCAAACGTGTACAGACTGGCGTAATTTGTTCCCAGTCTAACTTAGTGCACCTCCTCAAGTTAACTTGGGCCAGCCCTAACCCTACTTAGGCTGATCCAAGTGTAACATCTGCACATACCCACACGTGATTGGCTCTCCAGGTTTAAGTAGAGTACAGGAACTGTCACTAACCCTGGGTATTTCAGCACAGGCAGATCTTCTGCTTAGCAGCTCCTGATATTAGCAACCTATGTTACAATGGTAGAGGTCCTAGAACCAGTATGGCTCTGACAATCTCCAGTAGCTTAAGCATACTCTTTTCAAGAGCTTCAGCACTGGGTTATTTTAATACCTCCAGTTGTGGAAATTTTCATCTCTCTGAACCTCTTCCAACTGCCCTAAAGATAAAGTTGTTCCTAATTCACACTTTTTTCCTTGGCATGCCTGGTGCTGTAAAAGCATAGTTGTTAACTGTAGCAAATCCCTTTTTATTTTTCTCTGAAGCTTCTGGCTGACAGGGTGAAAGATATGTGAGTGGGGCCTTGTTATCCTATGCTGATTTAATACTCACACTGAGGCATTCAGTGATACAGCAGTTTAATAAAAGCAATCGGAATTTATAAGTTGTGTATGTACTGATTCCCAGATTGCCAGCATCATGTAGAACTATGCTAGCATTCACAGCACAAACAAGTTTGTATGGAAGAATAAAAACATGCCTTGAATTGAATTATTGAATTTAAGTGTACAGTCCATTATAACATTATAGCATATCTTTAAAATAGATCTTCAGCATAAACTGCATGGATGACTATTAACTTGCTTAGATGCACAATTTTTTATTTTCATTTGAAGCATATTTTGCAATTGTAGTTCTATAAAATAGTTTTGGACACCTGGGTAATATATTTTTTCACTATCTGTTTATCTTACCATTTTATCTTCCTGTTCCCTATTTGAATGCTTCTGTAGATATTACTATTTGGCTCTTGTATGAATAATAATAATAAACGTAATAATAAAAAAGAATAGATTTGTCTCATCTCCTGCTCAAACCAGTGCTGTTCTAGAAATGAAAAAGAGGCACAATGTCTGCAAGGAAGGAAAAAAATAGGGTGGTGAGATTTTTTTTCCCTTCCTTTTTTTTTTTTTTTTTTGTCTTTTTTTCATTTAGCCATGTCTCTTCAAGGTTGAAGGAACCGGTTGTTCCCTGTGGAGGTTGTTTCTGCGGAAGGGATAGAAATTTTAGCAATCCACTCACGGAATGTTCTTTAAATTAAATGTGATGAAAAGCAGTCCTGGTGTGTAGCCAGTGAAACCCAGGGATCTTGTGGGCTCTGCCAACATGCCGAAGGTGGTCCTGGGTTCTGTGTTGCTTTCTGCTTCCAACTATCCAGTCTCCCATGGTCTTCCCTGGCAATTGTTAGCATTTGTACATAAACGCATAATGCGACTTTACCACATATGCTTCTATGGAGATCAACATTTGTTTTTGTGTCAGGGTCCATAGCCGCCAGTGTGCACTTGCTATATTGATATTGTGAAACCTGATTTTTAAAAGGATGCCTAACATCTGGGGCTGGTTGGAAAAGACACAAGTGGGTTATTTTCCCCCAGCCCAAAGTTCCCTTGCAAAAAAAGATTTTCAGCTTTTGGTAACTGAAAAACATCAACCAAAAGGGCAAGCATTGATTGAATAGCAATCCAAGTATTGTAATCAAAGCTACTTGTTAGGTATATATGAAAAAAGAACTTTTCAGTGAAACACTTACTCAAAAAAAAATCTAGGTCACTACTGAAAACACAATGCACTATGAAGGATTTACCTTCAGGAGTACAGATGAAATCTATTCCTTTCCCTGTCTCTTCCCCATCCTCCCCCCACAACCTTCAAACCACAATACATGATACAGCAGATGTCCAGATAACTTTTAGTTTAACATTAAATATAGTACTGCAGGAATATAGCACCTATATAGTAATTTATTCACATGAGACCCATAACTGGGTGGATGGACTTAGAACTGGAAATAAAGTCTGAAATCTTGGAAGTAAGTTCTAAAAAATGGCACAGCTTGTAAATCTGATAATATTAAGTCTCCCTCTTTCTTTTTATCTTTTGGTCACTCCTTCCTCTCGGTATACTTAACATTTTAGACAAGAGGTGACATTTAAATAGTGAAAAAGTAAAGCTTAAAGTCTGCTAGGATGAAAAGAAGAACAATGGGATTGGAAATTGATGAGGATGGATGATGGGGCTGCTCTGTACACAGAGGACAAGATCTGTTATTCACTTGGAATAACAAGGCATGCTAATATTATTTTCCTTCAGTGAACGTACTTCACATAGTGCTGTTCCAAAGAAGACTGTGCAAATAATTGATTTTTCAGTTTCACAGTTGAACCAAAAAATATTGGTTTGGAACTAACCGATTTGAAATATTTTCTGGTTTTGTTTAGTACATACAAAAGCCAGTACTAAGTTCAGTTTGACATAAAATGTTTCATTTGGTTCAAACTGAAGAGTTTTCTTCCTAGGCACCTGGTGAATAAGATTAGAAAAGGGCTAGATTTCGAAACCTGGTGTGAATGAGGTTGGGTGCTGCAGCTCATTTCCCAGTGGTAAGAAAATTAACTCATGGTGTGGGGAATTGCAGTCAATTCCATCTTCTGCCTAAGCCTTGGCTGAATCAGGCAGACAGTGGATTTACACTTAAGTCCTGCCTCCGGGGTGAATGTCCTAACTGCTGTGTGTTCTGAGGAAGGCTTTGCTGCCTTTGCTTCTGTTGGAGTTTTCCACTTTGCTTGTTTAAATAGTTGAAGAGAGAGCGAGCCAAAAAAGTGCCGTTAGCATGTATTTTAGGACACTCACCCAAGGAGGCAGGACACAGAATTGCATTCAGTTTCAGTGAGTGATTCTGCCTAGTGTATTACTGTGAGCAAGATCCTTACACCCCAGAACAGAGGGTAGTCAGATGATTAGGCATTTGTCTCTGACATGTAGGTTCAAGGCTTTTCAAATAAAGAAGAAAATTGAGTTTTGTATATCTTGAGTGAGTGTTCTAGCCACTGAGCTGTGCTTAACCACCATCTCCAGTGTGGCAATTCCTAGCTCTGAAACCTTTTATAATAGTCAAACTATTTGGCAGATTTGATCCAAATTGGTAAGTAGTTTCAGGGTGACAAACTGTATTTGCCAGTGAATTCATTACTTGCTGAATTTTTATTGAACTAGTTCTAATTCTAATTACAGATGCAAGGCAAATATTCACGCAGCCCCATTGCATACTCTGAAACTCACTTTCAGCCCCTTGTTTCATGAATATAAACATAGATATGTGTAGGTGAAAATCACCATTTCCATACAAGTTATAGGTGCACATGCTATTTTCAAAATGTGCTATATAGGCTTTTTTGTTTACTTTGGCCAATGAAGTTATTGTTTCCCACAATTAAACTAAGCCATGGGAATGAGGTCTCAACCAAAAAACAGAAGTAGTGAATTGGCAATTTTAAAAAGATTTCCTATAAAATCACAATTTAGTCTCATTGTATTTCCTTAAATTGTTACAAATTCACATTCTTTTGCCACCATTACACAAGCTATTTGCATCTGAAATGAAAGGAAACATGTTTTAGTTATTGATGGTATAATTGCAGTTTACATATTACTTTTTAGGACGCCCTCTTTCCCTCCTGTCCTTATGATTGCATAGCTGTCTTGCTATAATGAGACATTTGTTTCCTCCCAGAAAACAAATCATTAGAGTGAATGGTTTTTGGGTACTCAGAAAAGAGAAAATATGGTTATAGGGGCTATTCTTGCATTTTCCCTGTATACCATATCTCTGACTTAGCCTTTATCTTCACAGCTGAAAAGGAGGTGAAGGATTAACTAATGCACGTTTATTATTCATATCACTGTAAAATGCTATTGGAGACGAGGCACTATGGTTATATCATGAGGGGAACATTTATATGATCGCCCACAGTAGTCTTCCTCATTACCCCTTGGTAAAAAATATAGGGACTTTAAGACCATGTATAGACATTCACTTTCTCTTGGAATAGTTGCTGCACTCTCAAGAGAAATCATGAGTTTTGGATCATCAGGATGTTTCTCCTAAAGTAAAAATAGCCATGTCAGGAGAAAATTAACCTAGGAACAACCAGAGTTAAATCACTCCCAAGAGAGTTTCTCCTGGGAGAGCAAAGCCGCAGGACAGCCCTCCAGCATCCCAGTGTGCTTTGCTTTTGCCCCCACCACCCCAGAAGACTGAATTGCTTACAGGATTGTGCTTCAGCTGAACAGGGAACAGAATACTCTCCGCTTCAAAATCCCATTGTGCTACATGGAGACACAGGCTGAATGAGCAGTCTGGGTCAGCCAGTCAGGGCTGCCCTGTGCACCATTGTCATCTGGCTATGGGCAGACAGAGAGACTGCAAAGGATGCTCAGATGTGTGCACAGGGGTCCTCCTTGCTGGGCAGCATCAGCACTGCAAGCTCTTTGCTCTTCAAGGGCTGAGTATTTGAATGTGTATTCAGGCATCTGTGGATAAATTTTTCAACCAGGAAAACAAACCTGTGATAATTGTTCCAGATCATTTGAATGTATGTATGCAGCCTTTGTCTCCTCCAGGTTTCTACATCAGGATAACTATGATTTGATAATCAATGGAGCAGCAAAAGAAAAAAAAAGAAAACAAAAAAATCACCAAGGAAAAGTCCAGAATAAGATTTAATTGTGAAACTATTTTCTCCCTTCTACAATTTATGTGCTATTTAATCTGGAGTACAAATTACACACTAGTTGCATCTCGTGTTTCTCATATATAAAATGGAGACTTTTACATTCTCCTGTTGTACAGCTGCTTTTGTGAAGCCAAAAATTGCTTAGTGCATTGTAGATGTCCCCAATCCTGGAAAAAATTCAAAGTAATCCCATTAAAATAAATTTTACTTTTCACATCAAACATTAAGATAAAACAGGAAAATAAAAACAAAAGAAGGTGAATTATGATATGTTTCCTTTCAGTTGCTACATGCTGTCTGAATATTTCAAGCAGTATTTCTTTTGAAGCATCCATTTCCCTCTTATTGTCCATCCTTATAAAATCCGTATTATGAGGCTGAGAAGCTGAAAGGTGATATTTAAAAGACTAGTATCCAGTTTATAAAATATGACAGCAGTGTAAGCTGCTCGCCACCCTACCCTGCACTGCTCTGGTGCATATATTTTTTTTTAAATTTCACAATACGAGAGCAGGACAAAAAAGAACAACAGGCTTATAGCATCACAGCTGGGTGTGTATGGCACAGGAGCAGCCTCTACGACTAGCTCTCTTCACTTGGAAGAGTAGGATTTCTGTTTCCCTTGCCACTCTTTCTTTGCTAGAAATCCAGGAACTATTAGAAGAGTTCAGACTACTATTGTCTCCTATTTATACTTACCCCAATATGTGAAGGGAAAGGTTCTCCTGGGAATGCAGAAGATTTCACCGACAGATGGAAACTGAATAATAAAGCCAATCTATCACCAACATACTAAACTTGAATTTATTAAAATGTAACATAGTAACTCTTTCTAGCAAATTAAACACATATTTTTTTAAATGATGTCAACCTTTTCGACACGCTGGGCATTAGCTGGCTGGCCAGCCAGCCAGTCTCCTTACTTCATTTGACAGGCAGGCAGGAAAATGCCACTAATCAAGATTTTAAAGAGTAAAATAAATCCTAATAAAATATTCCGCCTCTCTTCATTGTCAGAGCTGGTGGAATTATATGCATTAAATAGTGTACATTTTTCAGTCAATGTATTTTAAGAATCTAAATCTGAGCCAAAAAAATAACATTTTTAACAAATGTAATTTTGCAGGATTTTCATGAAATTGGAAAATTTCCTAATTGTAATTATTTTATCCATTAGTCATTGTTCTGTTTGCTACGCACCATCTCTGAGAGATCTTTTTTGCATTATAGTTGGAGGAGCACAAAGGTTATACATGGCTGACAACACCCCCTCCCCAAAACCCCTGCAATCCTGATTGCATAGAGTGTGGCATAAGGATTTAATATTATCCTTTTCTAAACGTCTTTGCCATGTTGTGAGTGAAGAAGTATAGGAGGTGGTCCATAAGTAATTTGCTCGGGACTGGCATGTTTATGGTTCTAATAGGATGAGTGGAAGCTTCCTGTCAAATTGGCTGAAGAACCTGCAGTATACCCCAGAAAGAACAACTAAAAAGAGAAAGAAATCCCACTGCACTTCAAGAAACCACCAGGCACAGCTCCCAGTCAGTTATTTCATATATATATGTTTTGTTTTATTTTATATATATAACAAAACATTTTTGAAGACTATTTTTTAAACTTTCCCCTTCCCTCCATCATGTAGCGTAGAAAATTGCTTGGATCCTGCATTAAATCTCACTGTAACTTTACCTGCACATGTAGAGGGGTCCTACATGGCAGCATGTTTTCACACGTCTAATTTTAATACAGATGAATGTCTTGGGTATGTTCTGATTCCCTTACAGTACTAGCATAATCTTACACATCACTAAAGCCATTCAGCTGGAAATCAACAATGACAGTATTTCACTTTTCTTGGTGCTGTTGCCATAAAAGCACATTTACTGCTCAGCCTTTCTTCAGGATCTCCATTAAACCCATGCTATAACTCAGTCCGGAGGGAATATTAAGCTACAGTACCAGCCGTCTTGAGTTCTTGGTTATCTCATCCCATGAGGAATACAGGTGTCTCACTGTCCTAGGAAAGTGACATTCAGCAAATCTGACAGTTTGGTCTTAAACTCTCAGTAGAATAATGTTAAAAATTTTAAGGACAAAGTTCAACCCTAACACCAAAGAAAGGATCCAAGTTACTAAGTTCTGATCTCTTTCAGTTTCCTTCTGCAGTGCTGAAAAACCCTGCAAGAATAGAGAATTTCAAAGAAAAAAAATGAATGGATTTTCATAATTTAAAAATGACTTTTTTCTGTGTTCCTTTGATCTTCTCTCTCCTCTTTACCTTACATATTTCTACTTATTTCTTTTCTACTGTAGTCTCTCTCTTTCATCAGTACATTGACATTAACTTAAGAAAAAAGTGACAAATATGAAAGCCACAAAACAATATTTCTAATTGTTTACTCATTATATGTAACAAAGTTGGGTATTAGAAAGTAAAATGGTTTATTGTCCCATGTTTGTTTTCTCAAAGTTGTACCAGAAGCTTTTGTTATTTTCAATTAACTCTTCCTCTGGTTAAAGCACTATTAGACCTGGTTTCTAATTTACCTAGTGACCCTGGGCAAATCCTTTAACTTGAGTAGCTACCTCATTTTTTATATGGGGTGCCAGGTCTGAAAAATAAGAACTAATATATTGAAACTGTAGTGATTTATTAAGACATGATCATATTGCCATAAATAGAAAATACTTTGATTTTACCTCCCATATCAGCTTTTGAGATCTGACTATCTAATATAGATGCTAGGGGAGTGTCAAATGAGCTGTATTTGATTCAGATTCAGCCTGAATCTGGGACAGTGATTCGATTCATTGATTTGGATCACTGTCCCCAGTTGGATTTGGCTGAACCAGAATCTGAAGATTTGACGCTGATTCGTGGCTGTAGACGCAGCTTTAAATGGTTTTAAGGTACTAGGCATGGCTTGTGAATGCTGTGATTTCATAGATTTCATAGACATTAAGACTGGAAGGGACCTTGGAAGATCGAGTCCAGCCCCCCCACCCAAAGGGCAGGAAGCCAGCTGGGGTCATAGGATCCCAGCAAGATAAGCATCCAATTTACTTTTGAAGGTGGTCAATATAGGTGCTTGAACCACCTCCGCTGGCAGACTGTTCCAGACCTTGGGGGCTCAGACAGTAAAGAAATTCTTCTTTATGTCCAGCCTGAAACGGTCTTGCAGTAGTTTATGACCGTTTGACCTCGTCATCCCTTGGGGCGCTCTGGTGAACAAACGTTCCCCCAGATACTGGTGGTCACCCCGATAAACTTATAGGTGGCCATCAGATCACCCCTGAGCCTGCGCTTTTCCAGGCTAAAGAGCCCCATGGCTCTCAGCCTGTCATCGGAAGGTCTGTTTTCCTGACCTCTGATCATGCATGTGGCTCTTCTCTGGACTCTCTCAAGCTTCTCCACATCCTTTTTGAATTGTGGAGCCCAAAACTGGATGCAGTACTCCAGCTGCGGCCTCACCAAGGCCGAGTACAAGGGGAGAATGACGTCCCGGGATTTGCTTGAGAAGCGTCTATGTATGCAAGCCAGCGTTTTGGTTGCTTTACTAGCCGCAGCATTGCATTGCAGGCTCATGTTCATCTTGCGGTCAATGATGACCCCCAAGTCTCTTTCTTCCGTAGTGCTAGCCAGCATAGCACTGCCAAGCCTATAAGGATGCTGCAGGTTTTTCCTTCCAAGGTGGAGAACCTTGCACTTTTCAGTGTTAAACACCATCAAATTCTCATCTGCCCATTTGCTGAGCCTGTCCAGGTCAGCCTGGATTGCCCTCCTGCCTTCAGGTGTGGATGCTTTGCCCCAAATTTTGGTGTCATCGGCAAACCTGGCCAGTCCGCTTCTGACTCCAATGTCCACATCATTAATGAAGATGTTGGACAATATGGGTCCAAGGACAGAGCCGTGGGGGACCCCAATGGTCACAGGACACCATGATGATTGGCTTCATCAATTACTACCCCCTGTTTCTGGCCACGGAGCCAGTTTCTCAGCCAGCATATCGTGGTGGACCTGAGGCTGCAGTTAACCAATTTTGCCATGAGGTGATGAGGGGTTCCAGATCAAAGGCTTTTTTGAAGTCAAGATATATGACATCAATCTCTTCTTCCTGGTCTAGGTGATAGGTCACCTGGTCATAAAAGGAAATGAGATTGGTCAAGCAAGACCTACCTGCAACAAACCTATACTGGCTATACCTCAGGATGTTGGCGCTGGCCAGTCCATTAAGGATGGCCTGTTTAATAAACTTTTCTAAGACCTTCCCTAGGATAGAAGTCAGGCTGATGGGCCTATAGTTAGCCGGATCCACTTTCCTCCCTTTCTTGAAGATACGCACCACATTGGCCTTCATCCAGTCTTTGGGCACTACACCAGAGCACCAGGAGTTCTCAAAGATCCATGCCAGAGACTGAGCTATGGTGCTCACCAGCTTCTTGAGTACCCTGGGGTGTAGATTGTCAGGGCCAGCTGACCTGAAGGTATTCAGCTTCTCAAGGTGTTTCTTCACCAGGTCAGCGTTGGTGGAGGGCAGGGCATCTCCCTCACCTGGACCTCCCTGTCCTGTAGTGGGCATGGGCATCCCATGGAACTAATGAAAGACCGATGCGAAGTACCCATTTAATAGGTTGGCTTTTCCCTGGGCATCAGTTGTCCCATCTGGTTCAGAAGGGGTCCAATGTTGCCCTTGCTTTTCCTCCAGCTCCCCACATATCTGAAAAAGGACTTTTTGTTGTCCTTGATTCTTGAAGTTAGTTGGAGTTCAGTTGCCGCCTTGGCTTTCCTGGTTTGCTCCCTGCAGGACCGGACCAGCGCAGAATATTTCTCCTTGGAGATGAATCCCTTCTTCCATCCTTTGTAGGCCTTTCTTCTTAGCCTCAGGAGGTCTGCTAGATCCCTGGAGAGCCGGGGGGCTGCTGTGCCCTCTGGCTGCTTTTCCTCTGAGATGGAATAAAATTAGCTTGTGCATTGAGGATCGCTCCCTTGAGGAGCAACCACTCTTCCTGAACTCCCCTCCCCCTGGGGTCATGGTCCCTTAGGGCCTCACTGATGAGCCTCCTGAGCTTGTCAAAGTCAGCTTTCCTGAATTCAAGGACTTTCGTGTTGCTGACTGACTTGCCAGCTTTACGGCAGATGGTGAAGGTGATCAGCTCGTGGTCGCTGTCACCCACCTTCCCATCGATCACCAGGTCACCAATTAGGTCATCTCCAGTAGCTAGTACCAGGTCAAGCAGCGCTTAACCTCTCATTGTCCCATAGATTTCTTTAGTCAGGTAGAGGTCATCCACGCAAGAGAGGAAGCTTTGTGATGACTCAGATTTTACTGAGTGATCCTCCCACGAGATGTCTGGGTAATTGAAGTCCCCCCGACAACAATGGTCCTGGAGCATGCATCCTCAGCCAGTTCCCTGGTGAACTCCTGGTTAAGCTCTTGACTTTGGGTGGGAGGTCTGTAGTAGACTCCCACCATTGTGTCCCCTGTGCCATGTTCCCCACGGATTTTAACCCAGAGGTTAATCCAGTCTTCCACCCTGGTCACCAATATCAGCTTGCAGGGACGCCTCAACATAGAGAGCTACACCCATGCCCCTTTTATCTACTCTATGTCTCCTGTACAAAGTATAGCTGTCTATGCCCATGGTCCAGACATGGGTGGAGTCCCACCAGGTCCTCTTTATCCCTATGACATTATAATGATTTGTGTTAAGGTCCATGTTCCTACTGCTTAATCCCCAAGCTCCTGGCATTTGTGTACAGGCAGGCAGATGTCCCCTTGGGGGCTCTTGCCTTGCCCACAAATTGCACCAGGCCAGGGGCAGGGGTGGGCTCCCTTAAGTGCCTTGGCTTGCTGGTTTTGCAAGGGTTGCTCAGTGGGCCAGGACTGGCGGTAGTCCCCCCCATCCCCCAGTAGTTTTAGTTTAAAGCCTGGTGTAGCAGATCAGCCAGTCTGGTTGAGAAGAGCCTCCTCCCCAGCGGAGAGAGGTGGAGGCCATCTCTTCCCATCAGCTCACTGCCTCTCTCACCAAAGAGCGAGCTGTGGTCATGGAAGCCAAAGCCTTCCCGATGATACCAGCACCGAAGTCTTTGGTTAACTACCTGGATCCTCCTCTCCCTCCTCAGCCCATAACCTAAGACTGGGAGGATCAAAGAGAACACCACCTGTGCCCCCAGACTCCTGCTCCCAAATCCCTGTACCACATCATGACCTAGTTTGGAATGCTCTGAGCTGTGTCATTGGTGCCCACATGAATAAGGAGCATGGGATAGTCATCTGTGGGCTGGAGGAGCTTAGTCTCAGATGCTGGGGAGGATCGGGCATCCCACAGGAGCATGGGGGGGGGGGGAGCACATGCTCGATGGTGAACCCAGAAGTGAACTGGAAGTGTTTCCAGTCCACTTCCCTGTTCACCAGGGAGCATGTTGGGGTGCCCCCCCCCACCTCCCCTGGCTCGTTAATCAACTGTGGGGGGGACCCTGAGTGCCCCCCAGACCAAGGAGGCACCAGTCACTGAGCCAGGGGACTGTGGGGGGCCCTCCCAGTGCACTCCCCAGTGGACCTGGAAGTGGATTGGAAGTCCTTCTGTCCACTTCTGAGTCTGGTCCCCTGTGCTCCTGTGGGATCCTCCATCTGCCCCACCATTTAAGCATTCATGAGCTGCCTGGTACCCTGAGGTATGTAGAAAAAACATTTAAAGCTGTGTCTGTGTCCAAATGGCCAAATCTTTCCAACTCTATCTGAATTGATTTATAGAGTCCCGAATCAATTTGGAGAGATTGAAGGGTCTCCTGATTCGATTTGGAATTGGAGTTTTGGCCACCAAATCAGTCTGAATGTCTGCTGAATTGAATTGGGGACTGAAGCTTCACACAGCTCTAATAGATGCCACTAAGCATGCACCAGTGTATAAGATACCTCCAAATGAATCTGTGGATACAAAGAACAGCGAAATCATAGTTTAAGATAATCTGAACAATACACACAGATCCAATAAGAAAAAATATTTCAAATGCAGTAACTCCTTTTGTTTTTCCTCAATTATAATACATTTTGGCCATTACAATTAACTTCTGTACATTTCTCAAAGCTTGAATGTATTGTACATAGATGATTATTTTTTATCTGGGAATGTTGTGATGTAGCTAAGAAAATGAATACATATAAAACAATCTGAGGTCTTTTGACAAAAGCTGGTGTGGGAATAGCTAAATATTGTCCCCTAGGTACCTTGGAATTTCTTCTTTAACTTTTGTTACTAGTAAATGCTGTGTAACTAAAGCCATTTTGAAAATTATTTTTCTCTTAATCATGATACCATTTTTTTTTTCATACTACATGTCCCCAAATAAGTCACACATCTTGTTTTTAGCAGGTAGAATTTGGAAAAAAAAATAGTAATGGCTGACTGAGACTTATTTTTCTGGGAAATCCTCCTGGAAACATAATGGGCATCTATACACATGCTCTGGGTTGCGTGGCAGCACTTGAATTACAGCAGCGCTCAGAGTGTCCACAGCACCCACAGTATTGCATATATTTAGTGACCTCCACACTTCAAAATGGTGGTGGGTTGCTTTAACTAAAGTTCATTCAATAAGCTTCAGTTAAAATGCTCCCACTGACATTTTGAAATATGGGAACACTGAATACACATGACACAGAGGCTGCTAGAGTGTGCTAATTAGCATGCCTCAGCAGACTTGATTAATCAAGTCTGCTCTGACACATGCATTACTATTCCATAATATACTTCTATACACACTTATGTGAATAAAGCATACTTGTCCTTTGCTGTAGAAATTGATATCATCATTTTAAGTGAATGACAAAAGCAAGCCAAAATGTATTTAAGTATAGGATCCTGTCCCCTTCACACACCTGTATGTCCACCTGTATCCCCTTACCAGAATATTTTTTCTAAGACCAGTGGAACTTTGGAAAGCATATAGTGCGCTAAACTGTTGTATATAAAAGGGTAGGTAAGGGTAATAGAAAGCAGGCATCCTGGTGGGTGAGGCAAAATTAAGGTTATGATGTAAGTTAGGTGTGGTAATACTAAGCTATATGTTTGTAGGTAGAGAACTAGGGTGCATACACATGCACTAAGTTGACTTTAAGTCAACTTAAGCCATGTTGCAGCGTACACACGTACAGTTCCTTGATATGGTGGCAGCTGTCTTGTGAGCTAAGTCAACTTAACTAATGGGACTCAAAGTAATACACCTTGGATGTATTGTGCTACATTTGAGTCAACTCTGTTCCACATGTGTGCATGCTCTGACAGTTTAAGTCAATTTAAAGTTAAGTTGGCTCAAACAGTTAGAAAATTAGTACATGTGTACACACTTCTGGAGGCCTTTAAATGGCTTAACTCCTGATTTCCTTGCTTCAGTGAGCTTCTGTATGGGTTTCGAATGCTTTTCTTCATTTTTTAGGGATTGATAATGCTAAATGGGGGACGGAGAGGGTGTGTATATATTACAAGGGCATAAGGAATAGACGTGGGGAGTAGTTGCTGCAGGTGGCAGGGTATATTTTATCTATCAGCTACTGTGTACTGAAAACCCATGTCAGCAGCTTCATAAAAAACTTTGTCATCTGTAAGTTCAAATCTGACAGAAAAGTAACACTGCTGAAAGAGATGGTTTTATGAGTTCCCAATACATGACAACCAGTCAGATATACATGCACCTTGGCTTATCCATCAAGTATGTGTGCATAGTGCACACCCCTTCTTATAACATGAATAAGAGCTAAAAATGCTCCTATATAAAAAGTAAGGATTCCATAGAGTACACCTCTCTACTAAGCATAGTGTAGGTAAGCATCAATTTAGAAAAGAGATGCATAAAGACTGGAAAGCCGGGGAAGATTTTTGGCCACAATCCAAGTTCAGATTTCTTATTAAAAATTGTTAGAAGGTAGGACAGGGTAGCATTTTAGCGAGTAAACCATTTAGGAATGCTTGAACTTTTATAGGCAACAATCTACTTCATCAGATATAGTAGCAATTAGGGCTGTGCAAAACATCATCATTTCATTTCAACATCCATTTCACCATTTAGAAGGGACGGTGTTTTGTTTCATTTTGAAACACTATCCCATTTTGTTTAATCAAAACTGTTTTGCTGTTTCAAATCATTTTGATGTTTCACCCACAGGTTATAATGGGGAATCATGAAAATGCCTAAAACATTGTAATTTCTTGCCTGATTTGGATGCAAATTGCAGGGGTAGTAGCCCCTTCTGAGGTCATGAAGTCTGTGAAGTTTCAAGGAGATGAGTGGAGAGGTTTGTCAGAAATGGAACCTCAAAGTCTTTAAAGCAAAACTTGTCAGCAGCAGCAGCCTCCTGTCATCCGGCATGCAGATCCAGGGTTTTGCACCCCAAGAAGGGCTGCAGGAATATGGCAGACTCCTCCAGGGGTTGTAGGCCCCTGGATCTTCACTGGATGACAGGAAGCTGCTGCTGTTGCCTGGAACTAGTGCTGGGTGCAGCCCACACCCAGAACGGCTCCATGGTGTTCAGCCCAGTGGTGGGAGGGAGGGCTCAGCCCCAGCTCTGCCTGCCTCCTACCACCAGGCTGTGCTCCAAGTGGCTCTGCAGCCCCATAGAACTCAAGACACTGCTTGGAGGTGCTGGAAGCTGAGCCCAGTTGTGGGAGGTGGAGTGCAGTTCCGGCACTACGTTCCACCTTCCACCACCGGGCTCAGCTCCATGGGACTGATGGAGCCAATCGGACCATAGCCCAGTGCAGAGAGGCAGGCAGAGCCAATGCTGCACTCCAGTCAGCTCCACCAGCCCCACGAGTGCAGCCCAGTGGCAGGAGAAGGGGAGAGCCAGGGCTTCACTCCCCGCTGGGCTGAGCGACATGGAGCTGTGAGCCCTTCAGAGTGCAGCCCTGGCTCTCTTCTGCCTTCCACTGCTGGGCTGCTTTGAAACTGAAAACTTTTCAAAAATTTTGAAACGTTTGGACTGCCCTCATTTTGTTTGAGCTGTTTTGATGCTTTTTGTTTTATTTCAATTTTGCTGTTTTGAGCTTGAAATGCATCAGAACAGCTTTGAAACAAAACACTCAGCGAAATTTCACTCAGTCCTAGTAGCCATGGCACCTGACAAAGTAGGTTGCTGCCTGCAAAAGCTCATGCCTCTCTAAACCATTTAATCTCTTTGGGCATGTACAGATGTACACTTGGACCAATGTAAACCTGTAACTTTACAGACACTCGCTGCACATAGACCAATCTGAAAATGGTTCAAGTGACATAGAATAGATTGCATCTGATATGCAATGAATCAAGACCAATTAAGGTTAGACCGATCCATCAAACATCTGGGCTGTTCTCCCATTGAATCAACTTACATCACTGTCCTCCAGCATGCCAGTTTCTTTTACATCACCCCTACAGCCCTCCCGGTGAGGAGGCATACTAGAACTTTGCCCACACTCGGCTGTTCTAGCTGAGTGCTGAGAAGACCCCACTCCTGGGCTGTGCCAGCACAAAGTGAGCACAGCTCCTCTCCCCAGCCCCTCTTGAACTAGCTGCCAGCCACAGACAGGTGCAGGGGAGAAGCATGTCCCCTTAACATGCCCTTTGATCTGGGCACTGGAGACCCTGGGCCATGGCCCTGGCCCCCCATACCCCATCATGAAGCACCTCATGAGTTATACCCACACCCCAACACCAAGCCTAGGAGCATCCCTGAAATTTGACATAGCCCCACAAACCCAAACTCTGGTACGAATACACCCAGAGACTAGGGAACAGTCCCACAGGTGCCACATATTGGAGGACAGGCCCAGGCACCCCATGGCCCAGTTCTTGCACAGACCCACCCACCCTCCCTGAGCACAAACCTTTATGGGCAGTTTGCCTCTGCCAGGTTGGGGTGAGAGGGTGAGGCAGAACCTCAGTACTAGACTGGCATGGAAACAACTCTCTTACCTCCATAGTTTGGCCAATGCTGGCAGGTATTTGAGCTATTTGGACCTGGGGTGATGCTAGGGTTTCTTGAGCCTGTAGGTAAAGGGTACCAAAGCACTGGTGCCTTGGGGGGGGAGCTTTGAGAATTCCAGCTGGAGCAGTCAGGTGCTCCTGGAAGCTTTGGGCACATGGGAATGAGCAGCCACCTCAGTGTTGTCAGCCTCCTGGAAATTTCCAGGCTGAAACATGGCGTGTTGCCAGGTGGATGCCTCCTGGAATGTTCAATGTCAAGGGGGTGGTCTGGCCTGTGAAGCCTCAGTCACTCTGGAACAGTGTCCACTTCCAGCTGGAGTGAGAGAGCCAGGGCTGGGGCCCATACCCATGTTCATCCATCTGCCCATCTGTCCATCTTTCTTTCCTTCCTCCCCTCCTTCCTTCCATTCTGGGCGTACTAGACAAAGCTTGCTTGGAGCTGTGGGGGGCCATCCTGTGCCACTCCCTGGCTTCCTATCTCTTTTCTTTTCTGACCCTGCACCTGTCTAAAGGTCTCTAGCTTCTGTTTATCTCACTTTCTGATTCTTTTCTAGCATTTTTGCAGCATTTTCTCTCCTTTTTCTCTGTTCCCCATCCCTTCCCCCTGGACTTTCAGTCTCTTTGTCTGTCAGTTGTGTCTTTATAGCCTTTTTTCTTACTGTCTCTTTTCCTTTCTTTCTTTCTTTCTTTTCTGCTTGCTTGTGGAGGGGAGGTATCTTTTCTAATAACGTACCTTCTGAGGGATGCTCTTAATTTCCCTCTCTCCCCCTTCCCCTTTTTTTCTTTTTCACTGTTTCAAACCACCCCGTTTTTTTTCCCCTCTGCCCCTCTCCTCCTCTTATTCCTTTTTTTATGGCTGCATTCCCAAACATTTATCTTTTTAGTTAGTATAAACATTTTTGTTTTCATTTTTTAAGCTACAGCTTGAAATTAACCCAGTCCTAGCAGAAATGACTACACCCAGCAGCTGGCACGGGGATGCTTCTCAGAACCTCCCCATTACCTATGACTTGAGAGTTCACACCCCTCCCTACATCAAGGGCAAGGTCTGCGTAGATACCCTTGCTAGTCTCCTGGGACAGCATAACATATGTTATGCAGGTCGTGTTAACAAGGTCCCAATGATTTACCTGAGCGATTCCATCCAAGTTAACAGGGTGTGCACAGAGGGCCTGGACACTGCAGCCGCACACTATTTTGTCACGCCCCTAGACACCCCAGCAGTAAGGGTGGTGATTTCTAATGTGTCCCTGCAGGTGACCAATCAGGAGCTGGCCAAGGTACTTGAGCCCTATGGGGTTCCTATGAGTCCTTTTCGCCGACTGACGAAAGGAAGTAAGAACCCAAAACTGAGGCATGTCTTGCCTTTTTGAAGGCAGGTTTTCATGCTTCTCAGGGAGGGCCCACGGTCTCTGCCTCAGTCCTTGGGCCTCATGTTCAATGGGTGGAGTTTTTTGATCTATTTTTCCTTTGGGGAAACCACGTGTTTCCAGTGTGGTAGCTCTTCCCACCTAGCAGCCCAATGCCTGTCGGGGAGATTGGCCAGAACACTGGCGACTACAGTGGCGCCGATAGATGGCGTATCCACCTCTGGGATGCAGGCCCCACCCAGTGAGGCCAGGAGCTTTTCCAAACTCCTCCTACCCCTGTTCCATCTGAGGGGGCTGGAGTCTCCGGCATGAGAGTGCCATCCAGCACAGGGGCTGGGACTAGGCCCCAACCCTCCCCCACAACCATTCCTCCTATAGTGTCCACCCCCACCAGTACAGAGACACCACCAGGTGGAGAGGCTGATGCCTCCACTTCCCCCATGCCTGCCCTGACCACCCTGATTGAGGTGGGTGGGGTGGTCAGTGATTCTGGCACCAGGTCCCTGTCAGATGGTGGGGCTCAGGCTTCCTCTCAGTTGCCCTCCACTGCAGCCTTGTCTGAGGTGGATGGCCCTGGGGAGGCAGGCCAGAAGCAGTCTGGCCCATCCTCTATGAAGGGTGGGTCACCTGCCATGAAGAAGAAGAAGAACAAAGAGAATAAAGTGAATGGGACCACTCAGGACACCCCATCCCCACTGAGACCTTCCTCAGCTGGTGCTGAGGGGCACCCTGCTGGAAAGCCTGGCCCCACTCCAGCTGTCATGTCAGTGACCCTGTTGACCAGGAATGGGGGCGGCTTGGAGGCGGGGGAGGTGAAGGCGGGGGTCAGTAACCACTCGCCTGTCTCCCAGCTTCTGGAGGTGGGTGGCAGTAAAAGCTATGCACAATGTCTCTCTTCTGGAGATCTGACCCAGGGGCAGAAGAGGAGTCTGCTGACCTCTTGGTCATATCCCAGGCTACTAAATTAGATGAGGAGGCTAGTGAGATGGAGACCCAGCTTTCTGAGTGTTGCAAGTGACCCCGAGAGCAGGATGACCTCTTTCCCCACAAGAAGGTGGGGATTGCTCTTTGAGAGCCAGTCCTTGACCTGGACGATCAGAGGAGGCTGATGGGTTTAGATATTGAGGGTGCACCATGTATCTGTCGCAAAGGTGCAGCTCATGTTGGCAGATCCCCCTCCCCCCAGGTTGGTTCTGACTATGGAGGTCTCTTGACCTTTTTGAAACAGACTAAAGGACAGAAGAACATAGTGGGGCTCATCACCCAATGGTGCTCGTATCCTAAAGTTTTTATTAAGGATGCCAGAGCTGTAGCCAAACTTATGCAACAAGATCTAGGCATTCAGCAGATGGCTTATCATCTGGAGAAGCTCACACAGCACGTGAGAGACAAGTGGGGCCTGGTGGTGTCCTTGGAGTAGAGTAGGGCATGATAGGCCTTTTCTGACCTGTCTCTACTTCTTGCTCTACTCTCAGGGGCTCGCTCTTCTATGTACACCTTACCTCGCTCTTTCTCTCCCATACCCACACTCATGGCAGCCACAACCATTGGTACTTTTAACATCACTGGTTGTCGAGATCCGGTGAAATGGGAGGCTGTCCTGGAAGTGGCACCAGAAGTGGCTGGCTGTTGCCTTCCTACAGGAGACACATTCTGACAGGTTCAACCAGTTGCTTGGCACACTACCTGGTAAGGCCACTTGTTCATGAGTCATGGCACCAACCTTAGCACTGGTGTTGCGACTCTCCTATCATCACAACTACAGCATGACACGGTGGTGGCATGGGAGATTGTCCCCGGCCACCTGCTGACTGTCCATGTCACTCTTGTGCAACATCACCTGCTACTCATCAATGTTTATGCACCTACTGATGGCCAGGAGAGGATCACTTTCTTTGAGACCTTGGCTGTCCTTTTGCATGACGTTAGTGAGAATGATGACCTGCTCCTTGTAGGTGGGGACTTTAATTGTACCACTGACACCCTGTTTGACCATACGGGGTCTGAGCCTCACCTGCCCTCAGCCTGCAAGCTGCAGTCCATCTTGGAGACTGCAGGCCTCATTGACATTTGATGAGCCCTGCACTCCAACAGGTGCCAGTACTCCTGGGCCAGGATGAGTGCCAGTGGTCTCACTATCTCCTGCCTTGACCACCTTTGTCACCAGGCACCACCTTCCATGCCTACGCAGTGGCCGCATTATTCCCTCATGCCTGTCAGATCATGGCCTGGCTTACTGTGAATTGAGCCTCCTGGGGAGAACCTGTGTGTGAGTGCCCTATTGGTGCTTCAACGTCAGCCTGCTTCAAGACTGTTACTTCCAGGACTGCTTTGCCAGCTTTTGGTGGGGCTGGGAGGCCACAAGACCACTTTCCAGCAGAGTGCCACAAGACCACTTTCCAGCAGGGTGCCCCTCAGCACCAGCTGAGGAAGGTCTTAATGGGGATGGGGTGTCCTGAGTGGTCCCATTTTTTTTTTCTCCTGCCCAGGTGGGGGGTCAGACTTGAAGATCTACAAGGTCTCTTCCAACCCTACTTCTGTTTCGGCCAGCTCTTGGCAGGGGCACAGATCCTCGCTCCACAGGCCAAACTCTCCGCCAAGTCACACAGGCACTTCCTACAGACCTGGAGGCTCTTGCACAGACTGAATAACTCCTCCTGGAAACTATGGTGGGATGTGGGCAAGGTACAGATCCAGGCTTTTTGCCAGCAGTACACCCAGCTGGCCACAAATGAACTGTGCTGCCATATCAGAGAGCTGGAGGAAGATGTGGTAGAGGTTGAAGCTGCCCTGCTGGCTGACGACAGTGATACAGTGCTGTGCAAGAGCCTCCAGGTCTGTAGGAAGTGCCTGTGTGACTTGGTGGAGAGTTTGGCCTGTGGAGCGAGGATCTGTGCCCCTGCCAAGAGCTGGCCGAAACAGATGCCTCAACCCACTTCTTCTTCAACCTGGAATGATGGCGGGCAGCGCGCAAAGTCTTAGATCACCTCAAGACCCCTGAGGGCCAGGTAATCACTGACCCAGTTGAAGTATGTGAGCACGCCATTGCTTTCTATCGTGACCTGTTTCCAGCTGAACTGTCCTGCCCTGAGGCCACACGGGAACTCCATGAAGGCCTGCCATGTCTTTGTGCCCTGGAGGGCAGCGAGCTTAAACAGGAATTGTCTCTGGGAGCTGGCAGCTGCCACAGCTGGCCTCGCCTCCGGCAAAGCCCCAGGCCTCAGCGGGTTAGCTGATGAGTTTTAAAAAACTTTCTGGCCTCTTCTTGGCCCCTGTCTCCTGTGCATTTTCCAGGAGAGTCTTGCCGGCAAGGTCTTGCCCATCAGCTGCCACCGTGCAGTGCTCACGCTGCTGCCCAAGAAAGGCGACATTGGCTGCATTAAGAACTGGCAGCCGGTCTCCCTGCTGTGCGTGGACTACAAGATTCCAGCCAAAGTGCTGGCGACCCACCTCTGCACTGTCATGGCCTCTATCACTAAGCAGAGCTACTGCATGCTGGGCAGAACCATCCAAGACAACCTGTTTCTGCTTCATGACCTACTTATATCCAGCAAACTCTTTGGCCTAGACATTGGCCTCCTCTCTCTAGATCAGGAAAAAGCCTTTGACCGGGTGGACCACGCCTACCTTTTTCAGAGCCTGGAGGCCTTTGGTTTTGGGCCCCTTTTCACCGGCGCCCTCTGGGTCTCGTATTGAGACACTTCCAGTCTGCTCAAGGTGAATGGGGTGCTCTGTGCCGTGTTCCCCACACATGGAGGCATCCTTCAGGGCTGCCCCCTATCAGACATGCTCTATGCCCCGGCCATTGAGCCACTGCTGCATGCACTGCAGCATCACCTGAGTGGTGTGGCCTTGCCATTGGCCACAGGCCCATTCATTGCCCCTCCGCTCTGACTATCAGTATATGCAGATGATGTGACCATCTTCCTTAACTCCAAAGATGTGGAGGCCCTGACAGACTGCCAGCGAGCCTAAGAACGCACCTCCTCAGCCTGTATCAACTGGGCCAAGAGTGATACCCCACTGCTTGGTGTGTGGATCAGCGTGACCCCTCTCAGATTTGCCAGGGGGCCTCGCATGGTGCCATGGGGGCCTTAAGGTCCTGGGCATGTTTCTAGGGCCATCGACCCTCATGGTGCACAACTGGGATGGCCTCTAGGAACAGGTAGAGGCCCATCTACAACAGTGCCTGCCAAGACTCTCCTGCCGTGGATGTGTCCTCATCATGAACAACCTGGCAGTGGTTACCTCGTGGCACTGGTGCACCATACTCGATCCACCGCAAGACCTGCTCAAGAGACTCTAATGTCTCCTGGTTGATTTGTTCTCAGATGGGCACCACTGGCTCCCATGAGCTGTCCTTTATCTACCTGTAGCTGAGGGGGGCCAGAGTTTGGTTGACCTTGTGAGCAAGGTGGCCTTCCATCTGCAGGCCCTTCAATGACTCCTGTACAGTGAGGAGCACCTACCTGGGCAACAACTGGCGCGCCGGTTTCTGCAGAGGGTGAGTTCTTGGCTTTGACCGGAAGTTCTTCCTGTTGGACCTCACGCTTTTGAACTGGGTGGTGCTTCGGCTTTCTGCCGCAGGATGGTATGAGCCTGACAGGCCACCTTCCACCTCCAGCCCCAGGCCTGTCACCTGCAGTTCCTGTAGCTGCTGAGGGAACCACTGGTTCACAACCCAGCTCTGAGGCACCCCATGCCAAGCCTGGCCTCTGCCAGCCTCATGGCTCTTCTCATCCAGGCGCATGTCCTCCACCTGAGCCATCTCCTTGACCCTGCTTGGTTAGCCTGGCTTTCCCCTAAGGCCTTGACCACCCAGCTGGGCATGCAGTCCGTCCGCAGCGTGAGCCATCTCCTATGTGACATCCAGGCTGCCTTCCCATTGGAGGCAGCAGCCACCCTGAACGACCATCTCCAGGTGGGCCATGTCCCTTGCACCACAGATGTCCCAAACGAGGTTTTTCCCACACTGCCAGTCACCCCAGCCATGGTCGGTGAGCTGGCCAGAAGACCTGGCACCCTGCTAACGCTTCCTGTGCTTCCTGACAGTGGCATGGGTTGCCCATTTGCTTTCTGTTGCTTAGAAGCCTATATGCCTAGGTGGTTCATGTCCACCATGCCCAAGTGCTGGTGGGCTGCCCTGATACACTGTGGTGACGGTGCCTGGGGCTGCCAGATTCCCCACCGCCCCACCCAGTGTGGTGCACATTGTATAAGTCACCAACCACCAAGAAGACTGGCAACCTGCAGCAGCGGTTGCTGCACGGCATCCTAGCCACTGGCATGTTTGTGTCCCACTTTGACCCAGCCGCCTCAACAGCCTTCCCTTTCTGCCTCGGGGTATTGAGGAGATCCTCTTTCATGCCTCCATAGACTGTCCCCGCCTGCAGCCTCTTTTTGTCACCCTCGAGCTGCTGCTGTGAGTACTGGGTAGGAGCTTCTCGGAGACCCCCTATATGTGCTCCTACCCATACCGGGTGGCTGAGAAGGGCCCATCTGCCTGGCCAGTTTTTCACTGGGTCAGGCCAGGATGGCTGTCCTCAAGAGCTGCCAAAATTGGCTTGCCAGGACCGGCTCAGATGATGCCCTGAGGCTTTTCCATTTCCTGGTGCAGGCACACCTCTCACTGGAGTCTGAGTACGCTGTGCTCCAGCAGGCAGTGCCCACCTTTGAGACACGCTGAGTCCTTGAGGGAGCATTGTGTCATGTGGAGGACGGCTGCCTCAAATACACACTGATGTCATGACTGGTCTGGGCGACCAGGCAGATTTGGTGTCGGACTACGACTTCCAAGTTGTGCTGCACTCTGAGCCCTCACCAGGCTGCTTTTTTGCTTTCTTTTTGTGTGGGAAGTTGAAGGTGTTGTCATGTGTATGATTAGATAGAGCAGGGTAGGAATTATTTATAGATTTGACTGTGTGGCCGGTGTTCCAAGCGCATAACTAGCATGTAAGATATGACATGGAATGTAGTGAAGGTGTCTGTCATGGAGCGATGTGATGAATGCAATGACATGGTGTTCTTGGTTTCATGGTAATCTTTGTTTTTTGCTTTGTAAGCAGCCAACCTTTTTGTATCCCTGAACCCCTGAATAAAGTAGTTAAAAAGTCAAAAGTCCGTCCTTCCTTTCCTCCTCACAACTGGACCCTCACCCACTCATGGATGCCAAATGTCTGTATGTGCTCTAAGGACATTGTACCCTACAATTTGACTGACTTCAGACTAACACAGCTAACCACTTTTTTAATTAAAAATCAAACAAAAAGGACATAGCAAATTCAAAGGACATTGTAGCCTAATTGGCCACTTACTGTTGTCATGAAATAAGAATATATTTCTTGAAGCTCATTTTTGAATGCGACTGTAACTGTAGAGCCTGTACTGCCTCCTGCCCCATAAGCACTTTGCTTTACATGTTTAAAACTCCATAAATTCACTCATTAAAATTTTTGTTTGGATTGTTCAAACAGCAGCTGTTATCATGAACATCTGCAACTTAATGTGAAGTTGTAGGAAATTTAAATCATCACAGCATTGTCTATATGCTAGTCATATGCGAGCATCTTTACTGGTACTGAAAAGGTAATGATAACCAAACAAATAAATTCTAATAATAAACAGTATTTATTTGCATTTGTATAGTGCCTTTCATTCTAACTACTCAAAATGCTTTCTGGTTGAAAAATCTTATTGCTTCCAAAAAAAAAATATATATATATATATATAGTTTGTAAATTTAAGTACAGAGTCCTATTCTTCTCTGACACCCAGATATTCAGTTGAATGGGAATATTGCCGACAAGAAAAAAATAAGTCTTATGAACCTTTTTTAGTTTTGGAACATAGGAACTAACCTTATACAAAAATTTCATAATCTTCAAGGAATTCCCAGATAGTTGAATCAATAATTCAAATAGTGTAGTATCCTTTATCTGACAGTAGTGGAAGCCATATACCTAAATGTTTCATAATACAACTACTTTTTAAATATGTATCTCAGGAAGTTTTAGTAAGCATGACAAGTCACATGTTGCCTCCCTACTTGCAGGAAACTCAAACAGACATTGAAGGAAAAGAGGAATTCCCTTCCTGCTTGACATGACAGATAAACATAATGTATCTGCAGTTTTCTTAATACAACACTTGACTATATATGCTTGTGCATAAGGGAGAGAAATGTGTATATTTATATATGCAAATAGTGTGTTTACATCATCTGCGCACACTGACTTATAGGTTTAAGAATAAAAAAAGTGACGTGTCTAGCTGCCCAACCCCCATTAATATAAATGGATAGCGCGGTAGCTATATTCATAAATTAAAACATACTATATTACAGTGGATTTCAAATCTCATTCACAGAAATATTTAGCCTTAGCAAGAGTCAGTGATGTAAATGTCATTTCTTTTAAGAAGGATTTTAAGGAGGAGAACCTCAATATCTTGTCAGTAGTTTAATTCCTTTTGAATATTCTCAGAGAATCCTTCCCATGTATGGAAGATCAGCAGGAAATTTTAAAATATTTTAATGCTGTAAATGTCTACTCAGATTTTTTTTAGTTCAGAAAAATTTCTGAAGCAGAATTGAGGTGCTAGATTTATTCCTCATCTGATATGTCACTTCCACCTCTTTTTGCCATGATTCTGTTTCATTTCATTTGCATGGTAACATGCTTTGAAATTACATCAATAAAAGAAACATGTTGCATCTTACCAATAAAACTCTAAAACATGCTCCAAAACTGTACTGTCACTTTAATAGTTGTTATGCTTTCAAATTGCCAGACTCTATTTAGGGAAAAGAATCAAGCATTTCAGTTTCAATATGACATGCTGTATGTGCAGGCAAGGAAGCAAATCCATCCTTTGTTTCCACTAATCAGAAAACTGGGAAGATAAATCACATGCGTCAGAAAATGATTCAACTCTTTCCCGTTGACTTGGTGAAAGCACTCATGTAGGCAGAAAGGGGGCCCTAAATTGAAGCGGTGGATTTTAAACACAGCTTCAATTTAGGGCTGATTAAACCCCCATGTCATGTACACACCTGGCTGACTTACATGTCTCTGTGGTGGGGAAGGGCGGACAAGCTGCCAGTGGGCAGAGTAGTCCCTGGGCTGTGGGGGTGGGGAAGGGGCTGGTGCTTCCCTCCATGGCACTGTGCTGTAGAGGCCCCAAGCAAGGGCAGCAGGGTGGGGTGCACGAGCCTGCAATGTGTACCTGTCCTGTCCCTGCTCCGCACACAGATCTGAGGGGCACAGGGCCCACCTGCCCCCTGGAAATGCCTGCTGCAGCAGGATGCCAGCCCCACTCCCACCTTTGAACAAGCCACCCACGGCCTTGTTCTGCTCTCCACAGGGGCTCTGAAGCCACACACTGCAATTCCTTGGCCCCAGGCTCTCACACTGCCAAGCAGGGCAGCAGCTCCAGCCTCAGCCCTGCCCAATTCTCTCCCTATGGGGTCCTCAGTCCCCTGCTCACTTGCCTGCAAGAGCTGCTCTCCAGGCTGCCTGGGGCCATGTGCATGTAGATGCACATGGTGCCCCCTGCCTGACCGCCCTGCTCCTGCTCCCACCCAGCCCCCTGCAGGCTGGAACTGTGCCAGCCTGCAGAGGGCATGCTGCAAAACTACAAAATCTGTGGGTTTCTCCGCTAAAGTGAGAAATCTGTGTTTTACTCTATTAAAGGTGGAAATCCACAGTTTACTCCATTTTCCATGGGAAATGGAAAACCTGGATCCATGATTATCATTAAGCCTTTTTTGGAAACTCTAGCACACTTTTTAAATGTTGGGATTCCATTGACAAATACAGGTCTGCAACTCTTTTACAATGAGCATTTTACTCCCAGTAGACCTAAAAGGATCTGACCCTATGTCTGGTGTGGGATTTGTTGGGAATGTGACACAGTGATTCCTGTTTCATGGTCAGCTGACTGAAACTTTATAATAATGAATCAGGTACTTCCATGTGAACATAATACTTGTTCTTACACATGTTCAGAGACAAAAAAAATAGGGTTGTGAATATGACTGCATAGAAAAGCAATTAAACAATTATAAAGATGCTTACAAATATTTTTTTCCCCATGACTTAACCGACCTAAGTTGCATTTTCATGCCAGGGTAGCTAGATGAGCACTGGACTTTTAAGAATACTTTTGTTAGGCAGGCATCTGATTTATATCAGAGTCATCTTGCAACAGCAAAAATACATTTGTCATGAAGGTACTCTGCGCATTGGTACTGTGTATGACAGTTCATGGCATTGTCAGCTGGGAGAACCATTTCTAAAATGCTCTGAGAGATTGTATTGCAATCTTTGTTACTGGCAGGTTGTGCAGTGATGAATTCAGCTGAAACATTCCCCCAAGTATTTATCACAATTTATTAGTTCAACAAGTAACATTCTAGAGGTTGTGTGGTAGAGGTTTAATAGGATAAAATATAACAAGATTAGAAAATATTGGTAGACAGTGAAAAAAGACTGATTTTACAGGTTTATTCTGTGTTCATTACAAAGGACTATTTTGCATATCCTGTATATGAATACCCTGCCCCCAGATTCACCCTAGGTCTGCCTTTGAGATGTCATCCCAGGGTGGTTCCACACTTTGGGGTTCCCTTCTGTCCCAAATCCCTCTCCGCTCTATGCTGCTTAACCACTGAGAACAACCTGAGGTGCACCAGAAGCCAACTTTTTGGCCTGTGATGCCTCTGCCCTACCTGTCCCTGGGCACATCAACAAACACACTTTTAATGCACATTAGCCTATTTTAATGCACATTAAAGCATCCCCCCAAAAAGTGCTCTTTAGCTAATGCGCATTAAAATAGGTTAATTTTCATTTTCCTAATATATCACAATGGAGGTAGTAGATTTAATGTGCGTTACCTTAAGCACATTCATTGACTGTAGACATGCCCCATGTCATCCTGTAATGAGACCAGATCAGAATTCAATCAGAATATTAAGGCAATGCATTCCCTGAATGAGTGCCATCTACAGTAAACCCAAAACGGTGCCCTGGGCTAGGTGAAGCAATCAGGGCAACCAATTTTTTTAAGCCACAGGAAGCAGGCACCACCCTCTCCAGCCCTTAAAACCCAGGCCTAAACCATAGTATATTTTTCTGGACAATGATAAAAGGTTTTGCTTCTAATCCTGCATCTCCTTTCTGGTTCTCTAGTTTTGACTCTTAGGTCCCACTTCAGCTTCTAATCCTGGCTAGGACCCTTGGTATTCCTTGCTTCCAGTTTTCTGCTCTTCATTGTGGTTTGACCTCTGGCTCTAGCTCTTGCATTTGACCCAAGTCTGTCTTGACTTGAGCTATGGCTCCTGGTTCCAGTTCTGGCTCCAGACCTCTCTGAATCCCAACTTCAAGGAAACTGACTTGGGCTGCACCTATGATTCAAATGTCTACCTAGTAGGCCAGACTATGCCCTGGTCCCTAACACAGGCCTTGCCAGCCCTTAGCAGAGGGGATTTTGCCAGCTAGAAGGATCAAAGCCTTGTCTGGTAATGCACTCAGAAAAGATGGATCCCCTTTCCAGGGAACAGGCAAATCTGAATGTCAAAATACTCTGGTATCATATGTATTACTGACATTAAGTTGTTTATAACAAGATAACAAAGGGATTTATTAGAATAAAAAAGAACAAGCATAACAAATTAGTAACCATAGGTTGAGATACAGGCAGAGATTAAATAATAAATAAACAAAAGGAAATATCAGGACAATAGCTTATTCTTGCTCTGCATCTTAAATCCAGAGATGCAGCAGTCCTTAGCAATCTTCACCAGGTTAGAGTGCAGACCTTGCCTCTGACCTTTCAGAAGCTCCCACAGTTCTACTGTCAACTTGCTTTTCTCAGTCTGCCTTGGCTCAGGCTTAGAGATTCCAGTCTCCCCTGTACCTGAAAAGCCTAAAGACAAAGCCCTTGAGGCAGGCTTAAGTACACTGGCCTGATTCCCAAGGTACATGTTTAGAAGACTACAAACTTCCATCCTATTCAAACATACAGATTTGCTTTTCCACTGTACTGTCTCTCTCCCATTAGTGGCCAAATGTCATTCTTATGGCCCTTCTTTTAAAATTATTTTTTTATTGTCTGGCCAGATCCTGCCTTCCCTTACTTCACATTAGCAATGAGTAAGCAGCTGAAGTCAAATGCTAATTCTCAGCCAGTGTCTCTTCGAAATGTAAAAGTGATGGCCATGTAAGTTAATGCTACCTCACAAAACAATCTTGGCTGTAATAGAAAATTACTTTATTTACTTCATTACTTTATTTACTTTATTACTTTTTTATATTAAAATTACTTTAATATAAAATATGACGTTTCATACAGATATGAAAATGACAAAACTGAACCCAGCTTCCCACCAGCTACAAATAGAGACTAAACAACACACAATCAAATTTAATTTTGGGGAGTATCCATGGATGCCACACACTGAACCCCCAAACGGTACCTTGGTTTTAGTGTGAATATGAGAATGATCCTATATACAGGAGTATCTAAACACATTTTACATTGGTGGTCTCCAACCTCTTGAAGAAGGAGATCATCTTTGGCGTTTAGAAGCAACCTAAGACTTACCATGTGTTGCTGTCACCTCCCCACACCCCCTTCCCTTCCCCTCCCCACCCAGCTGGTAAGTCTGTGGGGAGGGAAATGGGGGTGGAAAGTTATTGAGGCAAAGGAAAAAAAAAAATTTGAGGGCCCACCTCCCCAGCAGGTAAGTCCCACTGGGCCTGGGCCCCACTCAACTTCTGCTCCTGCCTCTGCAACACTGTCCCTCACTGCAGGGGCCTCAATCTAGCCCTGGCCCCTCCCCTCCCCCATGGACTGATGTGCTGGGCTGGGGTGCACGTGTGCATGCATGTGGGCACTCAGCCCCCTACCCCAGCCTCAGATCATCCCCAAGAGGCTCTGAGATCTACCGGTTTATCAAGATCCACTGGTTGGTGACCACTGTCTTAAATGTAAGCATCTAGTCTGAAATATGTTCCTAGAATTGGGAAATCACGTGTTGTGGTACAATGTAATAGATGTCTCATGTTTAGAACTTGTGTTGGACTCAGTTCTCTTCATTGGGTCATACCTTTTTTTTTTCTACACTGTTGAAATAGCTGTAAAATGGATATGATATTCCATAGAGGTATTATGAGCTTCTCTTCCTACAAACTCTTCTTGAGCTAATCAACATTTGCACTGATTAAAAAGAAAACAATTTGGTCCTCTTTTTTTCTTTTCTTGTCTTTTTTTTAAGAAAGAGTAATAGGAGAGAGGAAAGTTATGTGATTTATAACTTGTATCATGAACAAAGTTTTTCAGTCACAAAGTTGCAAAATACAGTACAAACATGTGGCTGAAATATTCTACCTGACCCCCAAACTCAGGAATTTGTGTAGGGTGAGAGATAACACATGGATGCATAAGGCAGGCAAGGCAACACCTTGTAATGAGCCGATTGTCTTCAAAGAAATAGGATAGAACATTTGGCAGCTTTCATAATGTTTCCAAATAAAATAATGGATAATTTACTCTTCTCTAGGAACAAATTGCAGAAGTATGTAGGACATATGTTTAGTTCACCTGAAGAGTAATGTAAGGATGGGTGGGTGATTGGGGCATCAGCCCCAGTGCTGATTTTGAAGAGGCACAATAATAGTGGCTACCTCTGTAGTCTAGAACATGGAAATCACTTGTTACACTCTGCACTTCTACTTTGGGACACCTTAAGCATGTGCTTTTAATGCTTTCCTTTGTGCCTTAGTTGATGCTTGAACAGTAGTTCAAACAGTAGTTCAAGTAGTTGAAGCAGTACCACTGCTTTCAGCGAAGTCCCTTCTTGTTGTATACACTAACTTTGCAGAATTGGCCCTTTATTTATAATCTTCCATTCCCCTTTTTCTCTCTCTGAACACCTTGGGTACATAAAGATGTTCAAGGAGTTTGGGGGAAGGTTAGACTGCATTTAAAAATGGCTATCCAATCTAACTCAGTTCACCGAGGTGTGGACCTTACACTTGGATCCTTAGTTAGGTAGATCTAAGTATGAAATGTACAAAAGTTCAGGACAGATTGGTCTAACAATGTCCAGCCTGATTTAAGTTAAGTGTACCTCTGAGGTAGTCTACATCTGGTCAGGTAATACTGTTCTAATTAAACTTTTGTACAGTTCCCAGGACAAGCCCCGGGGTTGGGAAAGCCCAGTTGTTGGCCAGAGCCCCAGGGCTGTGTTTTACCTGTTCCCCCTCCCCCACAACACCAGGCAATTTTTAGCTCCCCATCCTCTGGCCGAACCCCCAGACAGACCTCCCCGCCGCAATGCCTGGCGCGGCCACAGGAGGGTGGCTCTTAGCCCAGCCCACACCCCACTGTGGACCAACCAAATCCCTCCCCCAAGCGTGCCAATCCCATTTCACAAGCTTCTCCCTGTGCCAGTTTTACTTGCGTTTGCCCATGCTGAGAGCTGAGGAAGTAAGTCAGGGTGAAGGGAGGGGCAAGTAGGATGCAAGGATTGGTTTGCCAGGAGGGTTGTTATTTGTCTCAGGGTGGAGCGTTTGGGGGGGCCCCTGGTTCTGGGGGAGGGGAGAGCCCTCTGTCCCAAATTCCCCTGTGGACCCTGCTATTCCCACGGCAGGTGCTGCTTGCCCTCTCCAAATCCCCCCACAGACCCTGATTTACCCCCAGACCCCATCACTAGCTTCCCCCTATCCTGACTTACCTGAGATCAGGTGGCCATTTTTAACTCAGTTGAACCTCCACCTAACTTCCCCCAAATGTGGGTATGTACCCTTTCTGTTCCTTTTATTTGTACAAGCACTGATCATACTACTTTACAACTCAGACATTTCCATATGGCTCTCAGCTGTCAGAAGAGTTAGACTGAGTGTTAAATAGGAGGGAAGCAAATAAACAAAAATCTTTACTAAAGGAGCAAGTGATTTGAATTATTAAAGTAACAAAGAAAAAAATGTTTGCAATGAAGCTACTTTGTCAAGATGGATGCTGTTATCAGTTTGGATAACAGGGAGATGATTTGAAGTGCCAGCACATACCGTAACTTCCAATTCAGATATACACAATAGAAGATAATTTTGAATAGTACTTTGTCAATGATTTTACTTCTCTGGGAAATCCGTTGCTCACTTACTTGTATTCAACTAAAAGAATCCTTCCACAGTGAAGCAAGATAGAAAACTAAGTCTAAAATTTTCGTCAGTCACAAACCCCAAACTGTGCATAATCCTTTTGTTCAACATGCATATGTAAAAAAAGAAAGATATAAAATTCTGTTTTTGTTTCCTCTCCCCCCGCCCCCCCCACCCCAAGGTACAGAGTTCTAGAGATAGAAACAGTTAAATTGAATGGAAAAGTAAATGCAACAAGTTAGCTAAAACCTCCAAAGATTTAAATAAAGTAGTAAATCTCTTTGATTTAATAGGAAGTTTTGTTTTAGTCTACATAAACTCTGTCCTTACCACTGGCCTTCTTCAACCGGTCATGAAGAGATGAACTAAATTGCACATCTAATATTTTCTACAGTTATAGGAACACATTGTAGTAGCCTGGTTATGTTTAAGCAAGAGATCTTATCCTTTTAGAGCATTCAAAATTGAATACATTTGGTGGTGAAAGATGAAGGCAAAAGAGAAGCCAAAATAGTTCTAAGGGGGAAGGAGGAAGGGAACATTGTGAAGCAGAACTTCTTTCTTAAGTGACCCCAAGATGAGCCTCAAAGCCTCTCCATAAACTTGAGGGTCTCAAATGGAACAAAGAAGAGTAAGAATTTCTACTGTTGGCTTCTCAAAGGGCATGTTTCCTGCAGCTTTTGCTTTGGACTGTAGCAGTGTAGTTGTCAGAGGTTTAAGGTGGGGTTTTTTTGCATTACCCAAAGGGTTATATTTGGTGAGCTGAATAATTAGTTATTTATAGAATCAACATAGAGTAATCTCCATGCACTCTGACTTTTCCTTATATTTTATGCACTCTATGTTCTTCAGGCTGCATAGTTGCACATTTTACTGACGCTCCATTTAACCCTCATCCATTCTCATGAAACTGTAACTGTTGTTGTTCTTATGGGGTAACTTGTTACCCTGCAGTTCGATGTTGTTGGTCTCATAGGGTAACTTATTATGCCACCCACATGAACATAATGGAACCAGTGACAACAGCATAAATGTACCAAAAACTATTTACTAAACATACAGATTGTTTGAAAGAGTATTTATGATGATTTGAACCTAAAATATTATTTAACTAGAACTATGAACAAAATTTAAACTTTTTTTAGCGCTTCAAAATGTGAACAATTTGCTAAGTCTGCAGTTCACATTGTTTTCAAACTAACAATTACTTCCAAAAATATTTCCTAACTGTTTTAAGTAAACATTGCATTCCTCACAAAGCCACAGTAATGTACTGTGGTGCACACAAGCAAATAGCTTACTATCTTCACATCGTTTCTGGGTTTTGCAGTCATGTATCCTTGGACAAAAAAACACAAAGTTCACTCATGCTTGCAGAAGGTTCTACTGGGGTGCGTTGTGGCAATTTGTAATTTAGGGCAGTCATAACAGACTTTATGGACTTAGAAAGATTATGTGTATCCATCATTCTTCATTTTATTTGTCTGTAGATCAACTGTTCTCCAAGCTCCTGCAAAAAAAGGCACCATCTTCCTAAATGTGATCTTTGCTTCCAGTTTGCAAACTGGAAGCAAAGATCACATTTAGGAAGACGGTGCCAAATGATGAGGCTGGCAATGGCAGCCACATCCAGCATATTGAAAAACAGTGGCATTGGCCACCTGTTAATTTTCTGTCTGCAGGTGGTCAAGGTTATCCACCCCACCCTTCTTTTTATTGTAGTCATGGATGATGTCCAGCTTTCTTTCCTCTCCACCCACTGACAAGTCATGGTGCATGCTTGATAGCAACAGCATAACTCTGGACTTCTTTGGAACATAGGAAATTAGGGTGAGTTCCCCATTAAAAGGAAAAATGGATGAAAACGTTTCTCTTTTTTGATTTGCTTGCCTTTCGTTTGGAATATTGGCCTTGTTTTTCTGTATCGTACCCACATAGGTGAAATCCTGCTGTAGCAGTCTTTCTACCAGGTCAGTACTTGTGAAGAAATTATCACCCACAATATTCTTTCCTGTTTTGTACCAGGGATGAACCAGTTTTTCAATGACCTGGGTACCAAGATTACCTTGGTGTGGAGCTTCTGGTTTCTTGCACAGGTAGATGTCTCCAGACAGGGGGAATGATGTTGCTTCATCACAGCATCACCAGATTTTCAAGCCATATTTGGCAGGCTTCCTTGGCATACACTGTCTAAAGGGACAGCAACTCCTGAACACAATAAGCTGCACATCAACAGTCAAGTGTATTCCTGGAATATACAATTTCCTGAGGTGCTCCACAAATTGTGCCCAAATATTTCTAAAGGCAGCAAGCTTGTCCACAGTTCTCCTTTCCTCATGTGTCAGTTTGTTGTCACATCTCAGGTAGTTGATGATCTGATGGAATAGTTTTAAACTCAAAGTGGCATGGAAGCAAGGAAGCCCAGTATGTTGTTCCCACAGCTCCTCCAGTGCCTTGTGACCACCGTGGTATAGACCACTCAGCAGTAGGAGGACAATGTAGGTTTTCAATTCTGTTTTGTCCAGCTTTTTTTTTACTCCTTTCTGTTTTCAGGATGTCTATCATTTCACACTCTGAATCTTCTTTCTGCTTCTCTGTTTGCTTCTCTTATGATAGCAGTCAGGATACCTTGTGAGAGAAACAGGTGGAATGTTTCCATGACTGTGTCTTTATTACTTTCTCTTGTCGGCCCAGCACTTCCATGGACTATGGCCTTCGCTATTCTCCGATGATGTATTAGCTGTGGAATTTTCCCATACTCTGCCATTCCTTCCTCTAAAAGTGTCATCATCTGCAGTGTTTTCTGGGGGTGGTGGTAGTGGTTGTGCTCCACATCCTGCTGTAGTTCTCCTCAATCTTCCATGATGACCCTGGGCTGATCCTCTTCCCTTGCCCACTAGAAGTGTTGGCATCACTTCTGCTTGTGACACCAATTCCTTCTCATCTGAGCTGGATGAAGCTTCCATAGATGCATGGTCTTCCTGCTCTGAACAATCTCCCATGTCTGGAACAAAGTCAGCACCCTCACTGCCTTGGGATAAGATTTTATCGGTGGATGTGTCACTATCTTCCACAGTTACTTGTGCAAGACAGGCTTTAGCACTGACTATGTACTGCTTTCTTATCCTGGACTAAAGAAAAAAATGATGACTGCTGAATGCATATAATTAACAATTAAAGACAAGCCTGTCCACCAATGCTGTCACAGAAGAAATTCTGCCCTGCCCTATGGCAGCGCAGGTAGCAACCTGTCTGCCTGGGCACAAAAGCCAGAGACCAGCATCCACCCTTTGCAAGCAAGTCAAATGTGAATGGATGCTGTTTGGAAACCACACATGCAGGGGCTTATTGAGAACAGGTAAAAGGGACATGGGGGGGGGTGTCAAGCCCTTACAGTTGAAGGGGACTTCGTAGTGTACACTGTATTGCAGTACGATGTTCTTCTGTTTCTTTTCTGCTGTTCCTTTGCTCCTTGGCCTCACCTCCAACAAAGGCAGGGCAAGCTAGATTGTATGTTATGGCAGGGTGAGGCATAGTTTTGCCATCAGAAGAGAGAGTAGAGGTGGATTTGGATGTGACAAAGTGTTTGCTTGGTTTTTTTGGCAAAGGGCAGGGTGTTTTGATGGCCTTGTAGCCTGCAAATGAAGTGGTTAGCAAAAGCGATTACTACATCTTCTGCAAAAGCAGAGTGGAGGATGGCCATCCATTAGTTACTATAGATACCTGAAGTGGACATGAATGAGGTGTGAATGAGTGCTGACCTTTCAGATGCATCCACCCAAAGCAGTCAAACAGGTCTAGACCTGCCATTTATACAGAAATTGCAATACATTAACATGGGCTTGAGGTAAGTTGTTAACCCATATAGAAAAACACATCCCCACATGCAGTAACATGTTACCCTGCACAGTTTTTCATCCACAGACAGCAAACAGTTCTTGTAAGCTGGCTATTTATTTGGGGATATTATGCACTGCAGTGCCACTACGAATGTTCTAATACATTTTTTTTAGAACTAATTAACTTTAAGATACTGAACAAAATATGTACCTGGGGTAGGAAATTACCCCATGGGAGTGTGTGAAGGTTACATTCTTAGATACAAGTCTCTCCACTTAATGATGTGATGATTTCTGTGATGAAATGTGGGGAGAGGGACAGTCATTTACTGGTTATGGACTTGCATGTATTTAGTAATAGCTGTTAATGTAAAAGCACTAGTTATCTGTAAACATTTAAATTCATTGTAGGCTTTAATATTTTATATTTTTTCATTATTGAGTAAATTATTTTCATGGTGACAGTGATGTGCAGAAAATAATCTTACTTCTTTATATACAAGAAAATATGAACGCACTCAGAGCAAGGGAAAAAAAACCCCAAAGACATAACTTGGCAGCAGTGTCTAAATGTATAGATGGTGTAATCCCTAAGAATGTCAGGGAAAAGGAACCCCTTTTACTGTCCAGTATGTTTCTTTTAGACAAAATGATATTCTGGGAAATAAAGATGAACCAGGGCAGAAGCTAATAAAGGTGAGATTGAGTAAGGAGACAAGGATGGATGCACTGATTCATTCATACACACAAGAGCAAACACAAGCCCAGAACTAGTGCATAATATTTGTCTTTGGATGCTGTATTGGCCATCAGCCTATTTCATAAATGAGGATGTTTTGATTTACGGAAACAGCATTTGAAACAGGAGGCTGTAACAGGTTCAGTATTTCAAAAATGTTTCATTTCGGTCTGTGATGAAACCAAGACATTTCAAAGTTTTTCCATTCATAAACAATAGGAGTGATATCTGCCTCAGAATAGTTAATAGGGTTGGTGATCAGGGTGCCTGAAATGTGGGAAACCCAGATCAAGTTCTTGCTTCACAGCAGGATCTTGCACCTGGGTCTCTTCCATCCTAAGCAACTGCTGTATTTTAAAACTATTGACTATTCTGGGGTAGGGATCTCAGTCTTTGATTTTAACTAGAAAATACTATCGCATACTTAAGAAATATTTCCCAGTGAAAGTCGTAATTTCCTACGAGAAGTTTGTTTTAAAAAATTAGCATTTTTGACCAAAAAAACCATTAAAACAATGGAAACTTTACTAACCATCTGCCTTGGAAATAAAGACTTTTGATTGCTGATCTATTCTGGCATTTTTCCCCAATGCATGTTACTTAGAATCTGAATTTGTGGGACATACTGACCTGTATCAGCCTTCCAAAAATGTTTATTTGCTGTTTCCTAAATTATGCAGTACTGTCTATGAGCAAAAAGTACATATATTTAATTATTTGGAAATACAAAGGTTCACAAGTCTGCAGAGCACAGAATGGCAGTTTTGTTTCTCTTCCTCAGAAAAGTGGTATACTTTTAAATTCATGTAATTATACATAGGTAAGGATGGCTGGCACCCGAGGAATAATCCTGCAACAAAATAGTGAAATTATCATGAAAGACAGACTGAAAAGACAGGCTCTTTTCATTTATAGCATCCAATATCTATATTTAACAGGTTAAGTGGGACCATGCAATGACAATGATCCTTGTTCTAAAGGATTTTGGATGAATTTATGTGTTTCAGTTGTGGCCAGAAGAGCATGCAAGATGCAAGTAAAACATGTGGTTAGAGGTATTTTCTTTTTCACTTTCCTGTTGTCCTTTACTCCAAATGGTCCCCATATCGTGATGGCTCTTGAAGGCTGCTGATTGACATGATGAAGAAATATGAACTAGGAAGTTCCAGCTAGTCTCAAATGGAGAAGGGAAGAGTTTATTGAGAAGGGCAGAGTTCCATGTTTGCTTTTGTTTGGATGAACGATCTTTATCCCTTGGATCATTAGAACATCCCAATACGAAGGCCACATCCACACAATACTGGATTGGGCCTTGCACACGCAGATTCAGCTTTGCAACACCAAAATTGGGCCCTGCACCACACTGGCCCAGGATTGGGCCCTGCACCACACTGGCCCAGGATGGCTAGGTAGCGTCTCCATGGGGGAGCCTTGCAACTGGATGACATGGCTCAGAGCCCAGCTGGATCAGGCCCATGGCCCAGGGGTAGAGCACCCATCCTCTCATATAAGTTACTGCTTCTATTAGCCATACTAAGCTTCAGACAGTATTAAAGATTAATTACGCTTTAGTCTAATGGTCTTTCTGATGGATTGTCCAAAACAAATGACATTTGATGGATGCGATTGTTTTAAACATCACCGAATAGATGGAGATTAGGCATTTCAGCACATAATACTTCAAAGTATTCTTTTTACAGTACATGAATTCAAGATTGCTCTAGAAAGGCAGCTATTGTGATGATCTATTTATCGATTTATTCTTGATAATAATTTCTAAATATGAAACTATTGTCATATATTTTCTTGGGTTATTAAAGAACAGTGTTGATTTTTGCCTTCAGGAAAAAATGCATCCTTCAGAATACTTCTAGGAGTCATCTGTGTTTTCCCCGTTCCCTTCCCCAGCTCTCTAGTCCACAGATTGCATCCATCTTTGGGGTAGTATAACTATGGTATTCCTGAGCATCTTTCTTGAAAATAAGCCAGGGAAGCAGGACTGTCACTTAGCCCTCTACAAGGCTACCCCTTTAAGATGTTAGGCACCCTACAACTATGGTGATTAATAAGTTTTATAATATGCTTTGACCTTTTTCAGGAATGCAAGCTGAGACAGAGTTCTCTTCTTCATGCTCATGCCATGCACAATATAACTATGTTTGCTTTAAGAAGCATTCAAAGAGGACCTGACTTTTCTCTCACACTGAAAATAAGTATTTTTAAATCAATGGAGTTATACCAGTGTGAGAGGGAAAATATATATTTTTAGGGACTAAAAAGTAACCGTCTCTGCCTGGTATCCTTAACCTATGAAAGGCGAAAGTTTTCTTGAATTCAGTATGAGTGAGAAATCAAACTCTAATTATAGGAATTAACTAAAACATGAGAAGGGGAGATGAGGAAATAGCTAAATGGAAAGTAAAGCATTTAGGCTATACACTGGATGTGTGCGCTTTTGTTTCTCTCAGTGCTTAGGATGAAAGCCAGGATTTTCCTTGTATGGTCATTTCCATTATATGTTAGGGTATGTTTATAGTGACACACTCTAGATGGTCTTGAGAAAATCATTATGTAGTATTTAGTTGTTGAGACAAATTGATAACATACTGCCATATTACTGGCTTAATTCTGGCCCATCATATACATATTGTACCACTTTTATTTTTGTGCTTGGGACCTTAATCTTGTGGTAGTCCCATTGAAATGAATAGGACTATATCTTCTTCTTGTTCTTCCATCATCAAGGTTTTACTGTATCATGTCTATTGGCTACCTGATAATTTCTCTTATCTTGTTTTATTTACACATGAAGGTTTATACACACTTATAAACTGGGTTAAGATAATAGGATCATAAGAAAGGAGGACTGGGAGAAACCTCATGATGTTATGTAATCTAGCCTCCTGCTCAAGGCAGGAGCATCTCTAACCAAACCAATGATTTTTTTTTTGTTCCCATGCTTATCTTTCAAAGGTGTCTAAGCATGAAAACTCAGGTCAGGTAGGGAGTGATTTTTTTTTTTTCTGTGAAAAAAATCTCCTACCTGTGTTTTAGTGTTTCTGTGCTTTATCTTTTTTGGTGATTATTCATTCTGGTTCACAGGGGGTTTTTTCTCTGTTTTCAGCCACACAGTTTCCATGACAGCATTTGGTGTACTGGATGAGATATAACACATTGTGGGATAGACATGTATGAACCTGGGGCTGTGATGGTTTTGTTGTGGCAGTACAGAGGAGTTGACAGGTCTTGCATTTATTGGTAAGGCAGAGCTGGGTCCCCTTGAGTGCCCATTGTTCAACAAAAGGTTAAATGATGAGTTAAAGGTTAAAGTTTATGATGAATCAGGCAAGGTTAGGGGGTAGTTTGAAAGCAAAGAGTTGATGGTGCTAGAAATATTTCTTTTTCAAGTATAGGCTATAATTGATGACCTTTTTTATTGGTTCAAGCGTGATATTGTAGGTAACAACAAAGCATATGCGGTCAGTGGGTTTTTTTCTCTTTTATTACAGTAGGTTGTTGTGGGTTTCATAGTTCCATAGTTTCATAGTTGGTAGGGTCAGAAGGGACCTGAGCAGATCAAGTCCAACCCCCTGCCATGGGCAGGAAAGAATGCTGGGATCAAATGACCCCAGCAAGGTGATTGTCTAGCCTCCTTTTGAAGACCCCCAAGGTAGAAGTGAGCACCACATCCTTTGAAAGTTGATTCCAGATCCTTGCCATTCTGACTGTGAAGTAGTGCCTCCTGATGTCTAGCCTGAACCTACTCTCGATCAACTTGTGGCCATTATTCCTAGTTATTCAAGGTAGTTCTCAGGGGAACAGGGCCTCTCCCATTCCCCACTGGTCCCCCCGGTAAGTTTTATAGATGGTCACCAGATCCCCTCTCAGTCTTCTCTTGTGGAGGCTGAATAGGTTCAGGTCCTATATCCTCTCCTTGTAGGCCATGCCCTGCTGCCCCCAACCTTGTGAGTGGCCCTCCTCTGGACCCTCTCAATGCTGTCCACATTCCTCTTGAAGTGCGGCACCCAGAACTGGATGCAGTACTCCAGCTATGGCCTGACCAATGTCACATAGAGGGGGAGGATCACCTCCTTGGACCTGCTCATGATGCATCTGTGGATGCATGACAAGGTGCAGTTAGCCTTCCTAACTGCATCCCCACATTGGAGGCCCATGTTCATCTTGGAGTCTGTAATGACTCCAAGATCCTTTTTTGCCTCTGTGCTGATGAGAAGGGAGTTCCCCAGCCTGTAGGTATGCTGCTGGTTCTTTCTCCCTAGGTGCAGCACCCTGTATTTGTCAGTACTGAATCCCATCCTATACTCATCCACCCACCCCTGTAACCTGTCCAGATCTAGTTGTAGCCTGTCCCTCCCTTCTATCATGCCCACCTCTCCCCACATCTTAGTGTTGTCCACGAATTTGAAGAAAATGCTTTTCACCCCCTCATCCAAGTCACTGATGATAAAGATGTTGAACAGTACAGGCACAAGGACTCCACTGCCCATGCGCCTCCAGGCCGAGAATGACCCATCCACCACCACTCTGGGCGTGGCCCTCCAGCCAATTTGCAACTTATCTGTTTAGACATCAATGCCACAGTTGCCTAGGTTTTTAATGAGAGTGGGGTGGGAGATAGTGTCAAAGGCCTTTCTGAATTCCATAAAGACTACGTCCACTGTGACACCTGTGTCCAAGGATTTTGTGACCTGATCGTAAAAAGCAACCAAGTTGGTCTGACAGGACCTGCCCCAAATGAACCCCTGTTGGTTGCCCCTGAGCATCACCTCCCCTGCTGGTCCCTCGCAGATGTGCTCCTGGATAATTATCTTAAAGAGCTTCCCCAGGACTGTGCCTATAGTTTCCTGGGTTCTCCTTCCTCCCCTTTTTGAAAATGGGGACCACATTGGCCTTTTTCCAGTCCTCTGGCACCTGGTCAGAGCACCATGAGTGCTTGTAAAGCCATGCCAGGGGCCCTACAATGACCCTTGCCCATTCGCTCAGCACTCTGGGGTGGAGATCATCTGGACCTGCTGATTTAAACACATCCAGCCCCACCAGAAATTCCCTAACGAGGTCCTCCTTGACCCTAGGCCTGGCAGTGCCTCTCATGAGTCTGTCTGGAACCCCAGTGGGGGAGATGTCCTGGTCCCTGCTCAGAGAAATGGAGGCAAAGAATTTGTTAAAGAGGTCAGCTTTTTTGTCTGGTGTGACCACCAGATTGACAAGCATGTCCTGCAGAGGCCCCACATTACCTGGTGCCTTCTTTTTACTCCCTTTGTATTTATAAAAGGACTTCTTGTTATCTTTGATCCTGGTTGCTAGTCCTAGTTCCATCTCCACCTTCGCCTTCCTAACAACCCCCCCGTACAGTCTCGAGTAATGCAATCCTCCTTGGTGATAGCCCATCCCTTCTTCTGGTTGTATGCCTCCTTTTTCACTTTCAGACATTCCTGAATGCCTTTGGTAAGCCATGGGGGCTTTTGAGCACTCTTGCCCCCTTTGGTTCACATTGGGACTATCAGCCTTTGGGCATGGAGGATTGTCTCCTTAAGGAACAGCCACTTGTCCTGGACTCCCAACTTCCCTACCCTCCGGGACCTCAGTGCCTCTCCTAGTAATTTCCTTAAGCGTTTAAGTGGTTATTTGAGTGGCTTTTTCAAAGATATGATCTGTTTATCTGCTGGAGTATCCTTTCTGGGTATAGGCAGTTTTCAGTTTGGTAAGATGGGTGTCACAGCTATTCTCCTTGGAGTGGATGTAGTGGTACTCTATGGCCTGACTGTAGATCACCACTTTTGGTGTGTTTGGCATAATTGCTGATCTTGTGGATGTAAGTGTGATGGTCCATTGGTTTTCTGTATATAGTGGCTTATTGGGTGCCATCCCAGGTGTAGATCACAGTATCTAGAAAGTTGATATTAGTCTAGAAGTATTCCAAAGATAATTTCATTAAAGGATAACTGCTGTTAAATCTGCAGTGGAAGTGAATAAGCATATCCAGGTATTCAGTCCAGATGATAAAAATAGCATCTGTATTGCATCGATATATAGCATTAGCAGGTTTGGTGGTTCAGTTGTCTAAAAACTCTTCTTCTAGGTGGCTTATGAAGAGACTTGCATATTGGGGAGCCATGTTCATGCTTATATATGTGCCCATGGTTTGGAAAATGTGTCAATTGTTGAAAGCAAAGTTATTGTGGGCTAGGTTGAAGTGGATGATTTGTGCAATATGTTATGGTTGCAAATCTAAGTTTAGATTGTTTTCCTGTAGGTATTTCAGGCAGGCAGCTGTATCTTTCTGGTGTGACTTATTAAAGTACAACATAGCAAAATCCATAGCTGCAAGCATGGCTTTCTCAGGGAGGTGGTGGATGGTTTGGCTCTTTTTGAAAACATCTGTTGTGTCTTATAGAAAACTTATTCTTTGAACAAGTGGTTTTAAGATGGCTTTTATGAATCCTGATAGCTTTTCAATGATGGTACGACAGTTGGATATGTTGGGTCTCTGAAGCTTTGGGAGCATATAAAATAGTAGTGGGGTAGGTGAGTGGGAAATTAGTGGAAGTAGTTTTTGCTGAATCTGTTGTGAAAAATACTTGATGATCATTTCCAGTTCATGCGTGAATATTAGTGTGGGCCCTTCCCAAATTCTTTATAGTACCTGGTGTCTAAGTGTTAGTTGTTAGCCTCATTGATATAGTCATTATGGTTGAAGCTGACAGTAGCTCCTCATTTGTTCACTTGTTTTGTTTACTGTTTCACAGTTGGATGTTAGGAACTGTGATTGCTTGCAGATGTTAAAAAACATGATTCACCAGAAGAAACAGAGCATTAATTGGACCTGGCTCTGCAGCATCTATAGCTGGGGTGCTTCTGTGGGGCTTTTTGGTGCTTTTATCTACCAATTGGCTATTAGATAAAAGCACCAAAGCATATGATCTATACAGATATCTGGTGAACCAGGTACAACAAATGTTCTGCCTCTTCTGGGCATGTGCAGAAGTGCTTGGAGGTTAAAGTAAATCTTTCTCCCCACCCCTCCCTTTTTTTTTAAATGTCTGCAAGAAGCCTTTATCTTTTTTTCTGACATTTGTTGAAAATTTTGCTGTTAGCTTTGTTGCTGAAACAGTTGATGTAGCATTCCAATGTGTGGTTGCTGGGAGGTGTCCAATAAGATTTGTTGTTCCTGTTTGTTTGATCTGTTGTGGCAGGAAGTTGTCAGAGGTGGTTCTGTCCTGGTTGTAGAAGTATTCCTTCAGGCAAAGTCCGCAAAAAAAATTCTTCTAATTCTCCATGGATTTAGTACCTGTCACATTGTCCCTCTGAGCAGAAGTTCAGGTCTTCGAAGAGTATAGGTATTTCAGAGTGGAATAGGCAGTTAATGATGTTGATGTTCTCAATGCTACTTGCTTCTCCTCTGTATACCAATGAGGGTATATGAACTTACATGAACTGAAACAGGGGAGAAAAAGTTACAAAACCCAGTGTATTCATGAGGCTCACTTCTAAACATTACTACCAGAAGCCAGATTTTGTAGTTAAAAATAATTCATTCTAGATAGTAGCTGTTTTTTAAGATTCAGTGGGTTGATGCGTGTCCCTTTTGTATGTGCATCTGTGAGAGCTCATTCCATCTTGGTGCTCTATGCAGTCACTTGTTTTGTGTGTATCCTAAGGCTGTCCCTGGCTACTGCCATATGCTTGAATGGAGTGAGGATGAATAGTGGCAGTAGTTCAATTGCCAAAGGAACACATCTCTATTATTCTTCTTTCTTTTTGATTACCCTCCAGAAATTCAGCTTTCTTCAAGCACTGTTTCAGGGCTTGAATAGATTGTTGGATTTTGATATATACTGTAAGCATTTGGCAAGATCCATCCCAACCAAACAGAAGCACATTGTTAGGTAGCAGCTACAATAATAATTCAGTCTCTTAGGATTGGCAGCCTGACTTGATTTTTCTGAACTGAGAATGCTCAGGTGAATAACTTTTAATTTACTTTTGAATGAATCTGAAGTGGTGGTTACTGATAAGTTAATGGAGAAAAAGAGGTATGCAGTGCACTTAGGACAGCAGTACACAGGGGATTCCTAAGAATACCTATTCCTGTGGCTTTGAGAATGCAAAAAGGCATTATTCTTTTTCAGGTACATTTTTGATTGTCTGAGTTTCCACCTTTTAATTAGTTAGAATAATTTGCACTTTAAATACCTTTATCAACAGTAAATACCAAGAATCAACAGTATCTTTTAAATGGTTGCGGATTAAGAGTGTACATTGGGTGCAATTAAAAATATCTTGATTACCACTAAGAATAGGACAACCACGCTATTTGGCTCAGACAATCCATGAGTTATCCCTGGCATTATTGGGCATTATCTCATAAGACTGAAATCTAAGGATCTGCCTAAATTTACATGGTTAGCCTGAAAAAATACGATGTACTGAACCTATGTATCCACATATCCACATTGGAGGTCATTAGTTTGAGTTAGTTTGAATTTTCAGACTATATATATATACGTCTTAAATGCCTTAAAAATAATTTTATTTATAATAGATTTTCTGGAGTTAAATATGAAAATGGACGCTGTAAGCCATACAGTGTTGCATGTGTGTTTATTATTTTAAAATCAACATAATCTTCATTGTATTCATAGATTCATAGATTCATAGATGCTAGGGTCGGAAGGGACCTCAATAGATCATCGAGTCCGACCCCCTGCATAAGCAGGAAAGAGTGCTGGGCCTACATTACCCCAGCTAGATACACATCTAGCCTTCGCTTGAAGACCCCCAGGGTAGGGGAGAGCACCAGCTCCCTTGGGAGCCCGTTCCAGACCTTGGCCACTCGAACTGTGAAGAAGTTCCTCCTAATATCCAATCTAAATCTGCTCTCTTCTAGCTTGTGGCCATTATTTCTTGTAACCCCCGGGGGGGCCTTGGTGAATAAATACTCACCAATTCCCTTCTGTGCCCGCCTGATGAACTTATAGGCAGCCACCAGGTCGCCTCTCAACCTTCTCTTGCGGAGGCTGAAAAGGTCCAGTTTCTCTAGTCTCTCCTCGTAGACATTACATTTTGATTATTCAGTGTGCTCTGGAGTTTTATGTTGATAATGAATATATTAATAAGAATTGCTGAAAGAAAGGTGCAAATGGTATCGGCCAGGTGAAGAATAGTTCAAATGTTCCATATCTGACAGAGTAAAGAAGGAAATTTGGGATCAGGGTAACTAGCTTGTATGTCAGTCGAGACTATCTGCAGTGAAGTAGTTAATGATATTTATAATTAAATTGCTGCTTAGGTTTTATGGCTTATAGCTACTTGAGATCACTGTTAGCCCATTATTATTACTGATATTGCTGCTATGTTAACCAGTGCACAAACATTGAGCAAAAAGATGGTGCCTGCCTCATAGTGCTTGCAACCTAAGTATAAAACAAGAGACGTGTCATGGTACAGTTATGCAGATGCCAAGAACATAAGAAAACAATGAGAAACAGTACTGGTTTCCATTATAGCCAGTGGTCTCAGCACAACAGCAGCCTAATTGCTGGCTAGTTTTTGCAGGCATCACAGACTATCAGAGAGCTTGGGGTTCTCTATTCCTTTAAAGAAGCAGCAGCTCAAGTATTAGGATTAAAGCCACAAATTTAGCCCCTAAAGCACCAGCGGGGCATAGGACAGCTAGAGAGGCCCATCAGAGCATGGTCAACTAGAGAGGCCCAGCAAGAGGCCTGCAACTAGAGAAACAAGTAGGGTGCCAGGGAGCACCATTGGGGATTTAATTGGACTGGGGTCACATGAAGGCCCATGGGTTGCCTCCCTGTTAATATCATTACTCCATCAAGTAATAAAGGAAGGCAGGTGATAAAGGAAGGCACCCAAGGGCACAATGGAGCATGGCTGTGGAGTCACCAGAGGGCATCACAACTGCCTATCTCCATCTGTGATAATTTTGTATGACTCCTAGAATATAATTTTTTAGGTAGTAGAAAGTAGATTCTCTTTTCAAAGAGAATGAACCTCTTATGACAATTCTTTGTCCATTTTCTTTAGAGGATTCTGTTTTATAATGGGAATCTTGGAGATGCCCTTTTGGTAATCTATATTAATAAAAGAGCCTTTGCTGCTTTCTATGTAATTTATTTTGATAGTGAAACTGAAAATACCATTTTCTAGATTCAGGAGTGGCATCTCAGTCAACATGTTCTTTTCTCAAAAATGTATGCAATCAAGTTCAAATTAATAATTTGCCTCAGTGAAAAGCAGGTTTTATAGAGGTCAGGGAAGATATGCACTTTCATGAGCAAGTGCATATCTTACTCAAAGGAGCAAGTTGTTCCTAGGACTTCAGGAAAGGACCTTTTATTTGTCCATCAATATTCAGCTTCGTATAGGTAAGTCTAGGACTATAAAAGAGATGGTATACTATATGCGAATGGACTAGTTTTTCATTTTAGAAGTGCATTAAATTCTACCTTTGGATGAATATATGTATTTTCCAGTAGGAAGGTCTGCAACAGCTGAGGAAAGCATTCTTCCCAGTATGTTTAAGGGAATTACATGTTCTTACATAGAGTATATTGTATTTCTTTAGTAATTCTGCATGGTAATGATAACTTGGTAGAATGTCATGTGAAAGACCATCCCTTATAGACAGTTTTGTGGATCACTTGGTTGAATGGATCATCATATTTTACTTTTCCAGAAATTATTCCATCATGGTACAGATATCTTTAGTGTTTTTTCATAATGTTCAGTAAGAATTTGGTCAAAATGATCCAATCCTTATGATACTTAACTACAGAAAATCTATGTTGCTTGCTTGTGGGTGTGTCAGTTAGAGGCAATTATTTGTGGAATGACCTACCAGGAAACTGAAGTTCCTGGAAGAATTTGCTTTTATCATGGCAATATGAAAAAAATTGCTTCTGGCCTGAATCCAATTTATGAGCTTATGAATTCAAACACTAGAGAAAATATGAAGTGTCTTTCTCTCACATTACTTCCAGAATAGAATCGTAGAAAATTAGGGTTGGAAGGGACCTCAGAAGGGCATCTAGTGCAATCCTCTCTTCAAAGCTGGACCATCCCCAGCTAGATCATCCCAGCCAAGGCTTTGTCTAGCCAGGTCTTAAAACCTCCAAGGATGGAGATTCCACAACCTCTCTGGGTAACCTGCTCCAGTGTTTTACTAAACTTCTAGTGAGAGAGTTTTCCTAGTATCTAGCCTAAACTTCCCTTGCTGCAACTTGAAACCATTGCTCCTTGTTCTATCATCTGCCCCAATTGAGAACAGTCTAGCTCCATCCTTTCTGGAACCTCCTTTCAAGTAGTTGAAGGCTTCTATTTAATCCCTCCTCAGTCTTCTCTTCTCTAGACCAAATAAGCCCAGTTTCCTCAGTCTCTCCTCATAAGTCATGTGCCCCAGCCCCACCCTCCCACCCCACCCCCATTTTTGGTGCCTACTGCTGGACTATCTCCAATTTGTCTACCTCCTTTCTGTAGTGGTGGCACACTCTGTAGTGGAGTACTGGACACAGTACTCCAGATGTGGCCTCACCAGTACAGAATAGAAGGAAATAATCACTTCCCTTGATCTGCTAGTATCACTCCTACCAATGCACCCCAGTATGCTGTTGTTCTTCCTGGCAAAAAGGGGACACTGTTGGCTCATATTCAGCTTATTGTCCACTGTAACCCCCAGGACCTTTTCTGCAGAGCTGCTGCCCGGTTAATCAGTCCCCAGCCTGTACTGGTGCATGGGATTGTTGCATCGTAAGTGCAGGACTTTGCATATGTTGAACCTCATGAGATTTCTTTTGGACCAATCCTCCAATTTGTCTAGGTTTCTCTGAATCCTAACTCTACCCTTCAGCATATTTATTACTCTCCCTATCCCACAGTCATCTGCAAACTTGCTGTGGGTGCACTCTGCTACCTTCTGGGTCATTGATGAAGATATTGAACAAAACCAGCCCTGACTGACCCCTGGGGCACTCCACTTGATACTAACTGCCAACTATCATCCAATCTCTGAGCTGGATAATTCAACCAGTTTTCTATCCACCTTACAGTCCATTCATTCAACCTGTACTTCCATAGCTTGCCTGCAAGAATGTTTTGGGAGACCATATCAGAAGCCTTGCTAAACTCACAGGTTGCTACTCTCGCATGAAAGTAATAATTATTATGCAAAACAAACAGTATGTGGAATTCCAGTCACTCAAACAGCAGTTATGCTGATTATAAAAAACACTACTGAAGATGGCACAGTAAAGTCATTCTGGTATTTCTTAACCCCTCTGGAGCCTCTGGGCTTTTGCTCCTTCCTCCAGCTTCTGCTACTTGCTGCCTCACATCAGTGAAACAGCTAGACTATGGAAGGCCATATAAATGGTTCTCATTATCAGACATGCTCAGGACAAATAATTCACTTTCTCATCCCCTCTACCTCCAAAGCAGCCACTAAAACATGATATGTGGCATAACAGCAATCGATGGATCCTCAGAAGCATTCTGTGCATTTAACCTTATTACTATATTAATTATTCATGTGAAACACAACTTCATTATGGCTGGTTGGCTCTTCAAGATAGCTTTCTGTTATAAAAAGTTTCTTTGCAACTAGGAAGTAGGCAGGGCTGGAAGAGTTAAAGCCTCACACAAAATCTAATTCTCATAAATTGTGATGCATCAAAAACCACCAACCATGGATGAAATTAACATTTCCAGGAAAAGCACATTTTCATCCCCAGTCACTCAAGATGAAGGCACATACAGTGCATGTATATAATTGGATTAAAAAATAGTTATTACTGAAGAAAGAGGTTTTATCTTTAGGTTTTAATTAAGCCTCATCTCAGTTAAAAGATAATTAGAGTGGTATTGTGATGTTTTAAAGTATCTGTTGTCTGACTTCTAATGTAACATGTAGTTTTTTGAGGGCAGGTTGTGATTTAGTAAGGAATTCTTTAATGTATATCATGTTGTAGTACTAAACTGCTAAGGGCAATGCGAGGGTGTTTGAATGTAATTATTTGTCTAGAAGACTTTCTAAACTCGTGTTCCTATTTTATTTGTTGTCAATTTCCATCCATTCTCTACGTTTTACATTCTGACATATAGCATATAGTGAGAAAATGGGATGCAACATACATTCGACGCCATCTGAGTTTAATGAGTGTTTCCTACTCTTCTTGCCAGATTTAGCTGCTCCAAAGATACAATGCTGGCTTGAAGATTTGCCATTTTTAGTGAAAGGTGGACACCGCCAGGTGTCCTGAACACTGATCACCTACGAGAAATCTAAGGGGTGGAAGGTTGTTAGGCCTCCTCAGATAGCCAAGGCCTTTTGTGTGTTATCTCTGTGAGGGGTGGATTTTGGGGTCAGGGATATGCATAGAGCTACAGCCTGCCCTCATATACCCTGTAAATACACAGAGGCTCAACAATAAATTTGAAAAATATGTTATAAACTCATGATCACAACAAAAACAAGATTAGCAGTAGGAAACATACATAACTTCAAGCATGAACTATATATGGTGGTTAACAGACCTGCTAGGAGGCAGCAAAGGGCAGCATTGGGGCTTTCACAGGCTCACTGAGCTGGGGTGACAGTCAGGCCCTCAGTCTTTTCCCTCAGAGGGTCGCAGACTGAGAGTGAGGGAGGGGTGTTAATTACCAACCAATGGATGTTCAAGGTCCCAATCCAATAACGCTTTTACAGACAAGTATCCAATCTGATTAGTCAACCCTCTTTCTCTCACTGCTACAGTCACTGCTTATATGCCTCAGACATGCAGGTATGATCACCAACCAAGTGCACCGTTCAAACCCCAAGTACTCTCAAGCATCCATATTTCATTCACGCTCCAAATCATGCCTCAGGATTCCTTAAATACTCACCAAAATCACACCGTGTCAGTCAATCTTCTCACCAATCACACTTGTGCACACGATACCCTACTGCTGTACTCTAGGCACTCGGGTGCAGCACACGGTGCTCGACTGGACCACACAACCTACTGCGCAGGCTCCCCACATATAAGTGGGTCACTGACATCATCATGGTGGACAATTCAGCTATTCTAGAACCTGCCCACCTGATCAGTGTGTGTGGGCTCAGGAGGGAGCTCATGGACCACATCCAACATTAGGAACAACCTGCTAAAATAGACCCCAGACTTCCAGCCAGCCTCAGTCCAGGAGGAGGTAGATTGCTTTATCTTTGAGGGCATAGCAACTTATTCTGAGAATGACAAGATGGAAGGAAAATACTAGTTCCAAAACAGGTTGCATTTAATGGCATGCAGGCCAGTCTGCAAGGCCTACTTGTTTCACTTTGTCTTTGAAGAGATGGAAGAAGACTGAAGTACAGGACAACATGTAAGAGTGATATTTTAGCACAACACTGTACAACCAGCAGCCTGTGAGTATTTAATTTGCAGCTCCAGGCTCTCTGTGCCCTTTATATCTTTGTTTCCCTCTGCTTCCCCTCATAGGTGTGGGTGCTGTTGCCCCAAGCTGTTGCCAGTTCCCTCTATTGCCTGATCCTGCTGCTGTCGCCATCCCCTACCCCATGAATGATGGGGTCTCTGGGCTTTCCCTGCTTCCTCCGGCTTCTGCTTCCTGCTGCCCCCCATTAGTGGAGCAGTGTGGCCTGTGGGGGAGATGGCAGTTCGACACTCTGTCTTAGTATATTCCCTGACTTGGTACAAGGTTCTACATAATAAATTGTATTACATTTTGTTTTTTGTAATTAGCAGACCCTTGTAGCTCATCTTTATTTTATTCATTTTAATTCAGAATAAGGAAATAGTTAATGACACATCTGTATCAGGGGATACTGCTTCTCCTGCCAGTCCTCTGTGCTTCCCAGAACAGCTCCCAGGACTGTAGTCACTTAAGATCTCTTGTAGGATTCTGGCAAGTTCTTGGTCCCCTGGGAAATCTGTTGCATCAGAGGGAATATTGTGTTTATCTTCCTTTCATATCAGCTTGGGCACAAAGTGGCTCTGTAGTTCCAGGGAATATTTCCTAATATTTGTGATGGGCCACAGACTGGCATCCTTCCTGCTTTATGATCAGAAGTGCAGTAGCATGAAGATCCACATGATTGTGCTTTTAAGCTTCTAATAAAAGTGCTTTCTAGGGTCATTGTCTAACGCCAATGATGCCTGACAAAGCTTTGAGAGACAAGACCAGATTAGAAATGCATCTGACCAAGGACAGATGCCCTTTCTCCAGCTGAATCGGACTTAATTCTTCTCTCAGTAAGATGCAACAGAAACCAAACCATACTCAGACTCTGCAAAGATTGTAGTTACTCATTTTTACCCATGATCCTTGCAGAGTCTGAGTATGGTTTAGTAGCTCTGCTAATTCTGATAAAGAAGCAGATTTTATTACTGAGAAAAATTCACATAGTTATGGACATCGGAAACTAGTCATCACACCAGACTGCCACAAATGCTTTAATGAAGTGTCCTTCCCTTCCTTCTCTCTCTCTCTCTCTCTCTCTCTCTCTCTTTGTATCCTAGGAGATTCAGAAAGATGAAAGTAGTCACCACTCCTACATCAGAGGAGTGTGATTGGTATTGAATCTAAAGTAGTGAAATGATTTTGTGACAGACAAGGAAGGAGAACATCATTGCAAAGTGGAGTCATGAGACCTCAAGGACAAATTGCTGGATTAGACAGTGAGAGTGAGATTATGATGCATACTTTAGGCATAGATTTCCTAGGGTGCTATCTTTTATTGGACCAGCTGTGTAGACCCTCTGCCATACCCTGGCTGCCAAGGCAGGATTCACCTTTAGGGCTTGGGACAGAAAGCAGACAGAACACAATGAGAGAATTTTAGTGAGATTTCTGGACACAAGCCATGTATCCATCAAAAATAATTCAGAGGCTGTTGAAGTCTTTTGAATTCAACTATTTTAACTGGATCATTTGCTATTCTACAGCACCAAGCAGTCCCTGGTGATTGTTCAGTGGCCTAATCTGTTGTTGACTGCATGAGAAACTATAGATGTACCCCTATAAACTCAAGCTTTTACTTACGTAGTTGACATAGTTAATACTCTTTGAGGAAAATAAATGCTCTTACAATTATAAAGAATCTCTGAGTTTGATTACTGGATATAAATGACAATTATTTGACATATTATTGAGATGCAAATCCTAGAATCATAGAAAATTAGGGTTGGAAGGGACTTCAGAAGATCATCTAGTACATCTAGGGGAGGAAGTAAGCTCTTGCCCTATACACCTGCATGAACACTTTCATTAGTAATTTAAGAAAAGCCTCTTTCCAAAGAGGGATTTTGAAACCTGATAAATGCAAGTGCACATCAACTCCTCTCTTCACAAATGAAAATTTGAAAGATTCATAAATACCAGCCAAACAATTAACTACAGTGCTTATGTATACAAATTACTAATTGAAAAAGTTATAGAGGTTTGTGTGTTGGTGTTTTGCTTTCTTCTAAAATACCTACATTATGACAACATTGTATTTCAAAGAAGGCTTGAAAATTAGTATCAGTATCCTTGGTGTTCAAATATGGTTCCTGATGAAATAAATACTAATTGCATTATATTCGCCAACTTGTAAACAAAACTTAGATGTTTTAAATGCCAATTAAAAAAAGAAAAACAGACATATTGGGTATTAGATTGTGCCAGTTAAAACATTAGTAAATACCTTAAACCTCTAAAAATATCAATACCTATCTGACTGGCCTCACCATGATGACTATAACAGATTTTATTAGCGTATTTCAGGATAAATAGTACAACTCCTTGATATTTTATTTGTGGGATTTTAATATTTAAAAGAATAATTGGGGATTCTTTTGTAATTTTCAGTGGATTTTCCTTTTTAAAGTCTACAATAGGCATTAGAGCCTGTTGCGTCTCAAAACCTGTTTCATGTCTAATTTCAATGCTGATATTTGTTTTCACCATGGAAATTCTAAATGATGTCAACTGGAATTAATTGAAGTATTTGGCACGATGACCTGTTGGGTTTTTTCCCCCAGAAAAACTTAATTTAGGCTGAATCAAATGTCAAATTTCAGTATAATGTAAATCTTCATTCTGAACTCAACTCTTTTAGATATTGTAAAATAATGTAAATCATTTAAAATGAAAAACTGAAAAAATAAGGTGTCTCATAAAATGTTGGTAGTTTTAAATATGTTTTAATTTAAATTGATACAGTCCTACAAAAAAATCCAGGAAACGGCTGTTCTGCCAGCTCTCCTAGTTGCAAGCACTTTTCACAGGGCTAAAGAAACAAAATAACTATTGAGCTTCTGTTACAGTGTGTTACCGCTACCCACACTTGAAAGAAGTGATTAGAACCTGTACAGGTTGAATCTCCTGTTTCTCTGGTTTTACAGAAGGCTAATGCCACTAAATTATTCCACATTTACACTGGAGAAGTGAGACTGGAATTAAATAATATGTCGATGGCCTTACACAAACATCCCTCTCTTTAATTTCAAATTGAGTGACAATGAAGCTTATGTTTGCATGCAATACTAGAGAGATTCTTTTCTAAGAAGAATTAGAGTCACTGAAGCAGTACAAGACTGGAGGAAAATTGAATTCTGTGCAGTGGAATAAACTGTGGGGTTTTAAATGAATCTACTGTACCAGGAAGCTGAAACACAGGAGCTATTTAATCTTGATTGAACTAAAGGGAAAACATAAGAAATAATGAGTTTTTATAATTTAGAAATACTACATAAAAATTATTAAATATTTCCTGAAAATATCAAGTATGCAAATATCAAGAAGCCACGTACTATGGTGAATGACACCTGCAAGCAAGTCTTTTAAGCTAAAAAGTTAAAGCATGTGAGATTTTGCTCAGTATCTTTAGAACTCCCATTTGTAAAATAGTTTACAGTATATTCTGTATTTCCCCATGCTAGAGAAAAGCTGTAGATTGGACATAAAATAATTTATCATATACTTCAATTTTTTTCATTGCTTCAAAAAGACAAAAAACATGTCTAGCACCTCACTTTATTATTTTATATCTACTAAAAGTTAAGGGATAACAGATTTGCTTATATGTCCAGATGTTAGATGGGGATAGGGTCTAGTGTTTAAGGCCCTAAGTATCCCGCTGCCATGGCTGTTGGATATTGGAAGCTTAGTGGGTTTCCTGAACTTTCTAGTCTTACAGGATATATCCATAATAGTTAATTGTTCGGAATGGAAAACTTATTTTCATGATTTCATGTTCAGCATTTTGATCAGGTTGGTCTTCTTCAGAGTCATGGTTCATTACCTTCTACAGTCTATGCATCACAAAGGGCTCACTGCTGCACTGATTGGGCCATCAGAACATTGCAGGAGTGTAACAAGGTTTACTTGCAGATGAAAAGAGAAGACAAAAGGCAGTTCGATTCAGGAGAAAGTTGCTTTTGGAGGTCTCAGCAGCATGAATGGATTTGGATATACTTATGATAGAAATAATTGAAGCATAATACATACTCAAAAGATTTGAGGAGTGAGATAAGTATCTACAAAGATGAAGTAGAAGCCATCTGGAAGCAGGTGTACATAAACTGAACCAACGTTTTCAAACTCAAATGCCAATTGACTTGTACATCATTTTATAATATCTAAAAGCGTTAAATTGAGAATGATCGTTTACATTTTATTGAAATTTGGCATGTTGATTCAGCCTAAATTAAGTTGTTGGGGGTTTTTTTTTTGGGGGGGGGGGGGGGGAGGAACAGATCATTGTGCCAAATATTTAAATTAATTTCATTTGCCATCATTTAGAATTCCAATATTGAAAATAAATTTCAGTGTTAAAATTTGCCATGAAGCATAGGTTTTGAACTGCAATGGGCTCTAATTCCTACGGTAGACTTTAAAAAGGAAAATCCTTTGAACTGAAGATTACCAAAATCCCCCAATTATTCCTCTAAATATTTTATTAATGCAAAATGTTAATATCCAGGAGTTGTACTGTTTATTTTGAAATAAGCTAATAAAATCTGTAAAAATCATCCTGGTAAGGCCAGACAGATAGGTATTGATATTTCTAGAGGTTTAAAGTATTTACTAACCTCCTAACTGGCACAATCTAATACCTAATATGTATGTTTGGTTTTTTTTAATTGGCATTTAAAATGTCTAAGTTTTGTTTACAAGTTGGCAAATGTAATGTAATTATTATTTCATCAGGGACCATATTTGAACACCAAGGACTGTGATATTAATTTTGACAACATACCTTCTTTGAAATGCAACCTTGTCATAATTCAGGTATTTTAGACGAAAGTAAAACACCAACACACAAACCACTACAACTCTTTCAATTAGTAATTTGTATACATAAGCACTGTAGTTAATTGTTTAGCTAGTATTTATGAATCTTTCAAATTTTCATTTGTGAAGAGAGGAGTTGATATGAACTTGCGTTAATCAGGTTTCAAAATCCCTCTTTGGAAAGAGGCTTTTCTTAACTTGCTAATGAAAGTGTTCATGCAGGTGTACAGGTCAAGGGGTTTACTCCCTCCCTACTACTCAGGACTGTGGAGAAGAGCAAACAATTCAGCATATTGAATACAAGTAAGTTTATACCAGCTTTGAATTATAAAAAAGCCCCAAACAAACAAACACCAAAAAAAAAAGAAAGTTCTCTTTTCTTCACATTATTGTAAAATGTAGACTTTCTCTTAATTCAGCTACCAAAATATGGGGATGATGATAGAATGCTATTTAAGATTAAAAGCACAGTTATAGTCACTGTCTATGAAACCCCTTATTTGTGCTTTTCTAAGTTAATCTCTTTTCCCCACAATCCTGTTACAATATTACAGTAAAGTCAAATCTCTCCTATCAGTCTATGCATCTTAATAATATGGCAAGTAATTCTCAATTATATTCAATGATCAAACTCAGATTCTTTATAATAGTGGAAGCATTTATTTTTCCAAAGTATTAAATGTGGGAACTTTCAGATATAAAAGAAAACTGATAACTAAGAACAGAAGAAATATAGCTAGTTTAACACCCTGTAATCTGCTGTAGCAGTACTTCCCTATGAGTTTTAAAACACAATACCATATACTGATGTATGCAAACTATTTATAAAGATAAAAGGATTAAAAGTGGGAAACAAAATGCAAATGAACACAGCAAAGAACTGTAAATGAATTCACAAATGACTTTAGCATCCAATTTTAAGAGTTAGCTTTGATTATAAAATATTCCACATCTCATTATATTCTACAGTTCCACCTGGAAGCAATCACAGATTCACATGTGCCTCAGAATATAGTAGAGTGACCTAATTTGAACAAAATTAACTTTTGTTAGGCATTGGATACAGCATCTAAAGAAGCCTAAATTACAAAAAATGCAAGTTATACATTTTAAAATTAATTACAGCCACATAGAATAATTTTGATGCATTTGCCCCTTCTCTTTCATATTCACTACACAGTGGAAATGATTCTGTTTTCTTGTAGACTGACTTAAATAAGAAATAAATTCATATAAGCCAATAGGTACATCTGTATAAAATACAGTTCATGTCAACATTTTTTATTCCACCTAATTGGATATTGTGGCTGCGTATACACGAGGTACTGACCGAACAGTAGCTCATTACTCCTGCAGAGTAGTGTCACATGGCACAAAGTGTGGCATGATGCTACTGCACAGTAGTAATGAGCTACAAATGGTATCAGATCTGTCTATCACTGCTGGAAAAAATACACCACAAATGCGTAGGGATAAGGCTAAGGCAAGAACCAAGACTAAGAAATTCCATACTTGTTCTAGATTTTTTGAAAGATTAAATCAATGCATCTTTCTTTTCCTGCTTTAACTGCCAGTGAAATGGGGGTATTACCACCTCTATATGTCAAAGGAGTTTTTTTTGCCTTGTTACTAGACCAACTGTATTTTATAGTTCTGGGGCCATTTATATATATGAATTTCCATGGAAGGGGAAGGATACATTCACAAAAAAAATATGAATTAATGCTGAATTCTTCAGTGTAGAATACTGTAACATTTCATGGAGATTTAGCCTTTGCAAATCCATGGAAAAGCTTAAATAATAGTTAGCAAGCTTTTATTGGCTTGCTTGCTTGCTTGTTTGTTTTCTGTCTCTTCTCCTGCATCTCATAACATTTTTGGGTTATTTCAAAATGCATTACACTATCTATCGAGTTTAAAATTATTGTGATTCCAAAACTGGAAAAGTCATGCCCATAAGGCTCTGCAATCATAGTTATGGACAGGATTGATGAAATGTTCATCTGAAATCCACCATGCTTTAATCCCTTTAATCTTTTCTCTGGCTTTGTCAAACTAGTTGATTACTGAAGCTAAGTGGCAAAAAACCTGAAGTGTAAAATTGGGTTAATATTATAGGCAATGTTACTCTCATACTAAACATGCACTCATTCATGCAAGGAGTGAAGCTGTGTTAAAATACTACTAACATTCTGACAGACCTACAAAAGCAATGACATGCACACTTGAGTATAATACTTTGGGCCAAAATTAGTTCTCGCATAAGTAGATAGAGGAGAGCGAAGTCACACCAGGGTTGAAGAAAGCACCAGCCATAATAATAGGTCCTTTCTAGCATATGATGGTGGTGCATGTTCTTATCAATAGTAGTAGACTTTCTTATTAGTTCAGCTACCCATTTGTGCTCCCTTTTTGCAAGCTGTGGTCCAAATTCTGCTCCTTTAAACCAAGACCGTGTCATTTATATCATCTTGGTGCATGTGTACAAGTGAAAGGGAAATTTGGCTTTTAGTTTATAATATCACATACCTGATACCAATAAACGCCCAAGGTAAATACAATTTCCACCTGTCTTTATGCTATAATAATATTCTATTCACAGCCATGGTAAATTAGGGCTTCATGACTTTCTTAGTTATGTTAACACCAAGGTAGTTGACCTACATTATTTTCTGAACAGGAAGGGTTTGACAGGTTTGTACCCTACAATATTAAGGAATCTGTGCTTATCTGGGAAACTGTGAAGGTTAATTTAGTACTGTGGGCTGTAAGAAGTTGAGATATCCAAGTAGTAAGAAAGTGCAAGTCTTGGGAACTTTCCAAAAATCTTCCAGAGTTGCCTTGCATTTTCTTGATCATATGAGAGTCTAGCAAAAACTATAAATAGTTCTTTTAAAGCAGGTTTATCCTAAACCAGGACACCAAGACAAGACGGAAGTGATGAAGCTTGCCAAGCCTAGTGTGAGGAGGTGTTTTGTCATATTTCAAATAAAATATTTTCTTTTGCCATACTACAAGTTAAATAATCTATAAATACAATTCTTGCAACCTAAAATGTGAATCTCTATTAAAAAGTGACAGGGTGATGTGAGAAATAAATTGACTTTGCAGCAGTAATATTTTTTTCCCCCTCAACACATCGTTTCTGTGATAGAGGATGGGCATTGTGCCAAGTAGCTCAACTGAATTCAGGGTTCACAGAAAGTAAGGCATTTCTCAATGTATACGTAAATTATTGCAACTGTTATTAGGAATCTCTGAGAGCAAAATGCAAATGTGCCTATAACATGACTGTATTTATGATGCCAGAATATCCATCACGGTGGTTGTAGAGGTGTTCTTGTAGGATAGACAGATGTTAAGGAATCAAGATTCATTTTTTTTAAATGAATCCACGTTCATTTGGAAAGTAGGCATTTCATACTCCCATATCCAGTCTTGTATATCCATGCTGTATGTGCTTATATAGATTCTTTATAATCAGCCTTTGTATTGTTTCTCTGTCCATTTTTGCATGTATGCATATTGGCACGTCTATCTATATTACATAAAATAGTAATGTAATAAATTATATATGTAATACATTGGATTTGTCTCAAGTCATTTATATTGCCATTTGAATGCCTTGTATACATTCTGCCTATTGGTCATCTCTGCTAGTCATCTTCAATCACTTGCATCTTCCACCCCTGCAAAATGGGTGTGAACCCCTACCATTCTAAGTTGAGAGTGTTTTGCACATTCTTTCCGAAGATGTTAAATCACAAGTAACAGGAGAGAAGTGCACCAAACGTACTGCAGGCAATTCATTACATTCCTCCTCTATCTATTCATTACATTCCCACCTCTATCTATTATTCGTAGTATTAGTATTACTATTACTTTAACTTGCAACAAAAATATCTTCCTATGTTACCTCCTCAACAAGGAAATTGCCCCTTATCCCCAAAATTACACTGATTCACTTATATGCTAGGCAGTTTTTGCTCTTGGACTAGTGACAAACTGTCATTCAAGATCTTAGTCTTTCAGGATTTTTGGCATATGCAGAATAGCTAATTTAGGTAATTTTTAAAGGTTTTTCAAAAACATTAATTAAATCCTGTCTTCCTACAGTCCATGTGATTGGACTAGTGAATGCCAACGGGATTTAGTTTTACAAGTAGAGTACTCTAAATATAGCCAGAATAAAAAATACTTCTTTAAATACATTGAGTTTTGTATTTCTGAAATACATTGAGTTTTGTAAACCATGTTCATGCAAAGAATACAAAATGATGCAATATAAAGATTGGTAATGCCACTTCCCTGGTATAATTTGCATAAATCACCCATGGTTTGGCCACTCATGAGCAGTGTACAGGATAATCAATACTAGCTTTCAAAGGAAATGCTAGTTTCATCATTTTTTCTTTTAGTTAAAAGGAATATTTCTGGAGCACAGTAACACCTCTAAAACTTAAATGGACACTTCGTAAATGAGATGCAGTAACAGTTGCAATTTACCTATGTATGTATTTCTAAGCATGATTAGGTGATATGAAAACATAAAGCCTTATGGAATCTATATACTGATTTCAAGATTGATGAAGATATTAGTAAAGAAATTGACTTTTCGCTTTTTTCCCCCCCGTCATTGTTATGTTTATTCTTAGGTATAAATGATGTGGTTTTTTTAATACTTAAGAATATTTAATTAAAAAAATCAAATGGAAAAAAAAACACTCCTAAAAAGAAACTGAGATGGAAACTGCCTCTGATGCTTGACACATTTCTCCTTTCTCTATTTGTATGTGATATTTTATTGTATACAAAACCAGCTCCATCTCTCTTGGATGCCACCAGCTCAATCACTGTGGGTAGTAGACCATGTATACTTATGTATCTTCTGCTTGGGTTCCTGCTTGATGCTTGCGATCAGATGCAGCATTTCATTTCCAATATCACAGATGACAGATTAAGATGCAGAATGAATTTCTGCAAATGTCAAAAGAGTCAGAGAAAGAAAGGGGGTAGAACTGGTGTGTATGCAGAGAAAGGGAGACGAAGGAAACACTTCCATGATAATCATGAAGAAGATACGATTATTTCAAAAAGCTATGTTAGCTTTGTTTTAGTTTTGCATTTTATATATATAATAGCGCGCACACACACACACACACACACACACACACACACACACACACACACACACACACACACACACAAATCAATGGTTTTATGCACCCGCCCCAGCTCCTGTCACTTAAAAAAGCCCTGGTTTACTGGGTGCTGCTGGGCGGGGGGGCCATGTCCACTGCTCCGCACTGCATGGGG
>NW_017728886.1:95339205-95357942 GCF_001723895.1 Crocodylus porosus
CCCATTCTGCACCCGCCCCAGCTCCTGTCACTTAAAAAAGCCCTGGTTTACTGGGTGCTGCTGGGCGGGGGGGCCATGTCCACTGCTCCGCACTGCATGGGGGGATCTGCATGAGCCACCTGACCCCCGCCCCATTCCTCCAAACCCCCCACAGGTGCCCTGCCCAGGCCAGCTCTGGCCCTTTAAGGAAAAAAACAAAAAACCCTCAGACTCACCATTCCTGGTCAGTGGGTGGGCAGGGACAATCCCTACTCTCCCTGATTGCCCTATACCATGTGGGGGGCTCTGCATGTGCCCCCAAGGCCTCTGCAGAAGTGGTGAGTCCTGGGGCTTTTCTTGGCTTTTTTTCTTAAAAGGCCAGAGCTGGCCTGGGTGGGGCACCCATGGTGGGGCTGGGGGAGTTGGGGAGGGTGTCAGGGGGTGCATGCAGAGTTTCCCATACAGCATGGGGCAGTGGGAGGCAGCAGGGATCTTCTCCCACCTGGCAGCACCCGGTGAGCACCGAGGCTTTTCTTTAAAATATTGAGCTGGGGGGGCAGTCAGGGAGGCTGGGGCAGTGGGGGGTCAGGGGGCTGGCAGGGGTCCCCCTATGGTCCCCTTCCCCCTCCTCCAGTGCCCTTTCCCCTGCCTCTAGGCTGTAGCCACCAGGGACTGCCTGAATCATCAAAGCTCTCTGAATCTTTTCCAAAGATTTGGAGTGCTTTGAATAAGACCTTTAAATAAGGTCCCCTGATTTGATTCAGATTCGGAGATTCCACCACCGAATCAGCCCAAATCTCCTTGGAATTGAATCACCACCTGAAGCTTCACACAGCCCTAGTACAAATGTATGACTAGTTCAGAAAAATAGGGCAAAATTTTCAAGCCTTATCAGTTTGTGCATTTTTCAATTAGTGTGTTTTTAAGAAATCCCAGCTCACAGTCTTATGATTTTATGAGAATTTTATGTTTTGATTTCAAATATAAGTACCTGGTTACTGCAGAGATAAATCTTCAAGTTTATTCAGTTTATTTGGCACTGGTGAGGCCTTGCCTGGAGTACTGAATCTGGCATTGGGCCTCACACCTCAAGATGGACAGATTGTAAAGAGTCCAGTGGAGAGCAACAAAAATTATTAGAGGCCTAGAAAGTATGACCTAGGAGGAGAGTGGAAAAACTAGCATTATTTCAACTGGAAAAGAGAAGACGGAGGGATTGGATAACAGTTTTCTAATAACTGAAGAGTAGAGGATGAAGATAACATTCCCTCTGTGGCTGTAGTAGACAAGGCTAAGAGCAGAGGAAACTTGGATTGGAAATTAGGAAGACATTTTCAAATAGAGCGTGGTCAAGCACCGAAACAAGCTATCTAGAGAAATTGTGGTATCTCCATCCTTAAAAGTTTTCCAGAGTAGGTTAGAAGATACTTGGCTGTGATTGCTTAGTCCAAGACAATCCTACTCTGAGTAAGAAGATGGACTAAATAACCTCATTTGGCCTTTTCCAGACCTACTTAGCTAAATTTTAAAAATCTAAGGAAAAATAAAAAGTATAGGTAAATAATTATTTTTAAATCTCACTTTTAAATCACTCCATTTTGGGTGTTTTTCTTCATATGAGGTTGGCAATATTGTGCTGATATCCATAATACTGTGGATATAAACTTATGGTTGTTGTTTTTTTGATTGTTTGTTGCTTTTTGCAATGAAATGAACTCCAACTGTTAGTGAAATTCCTAATTAAAAAGGCTGTTGCATACTCTCTACAATATAGTTTTCAAAATGGCAGGGCTTTTAGGTATGAGTGAAAATCTGGTGTTGCTAGGTTGATTGTCTGTGAAAAAGATTAGTTTATTAACTTGTAGCTAGGAAACCAAAGGGCATTTTATTGTTTGTTTGTTTTCTAAGTTCTCTAACTACATTTTTAAAAGTCTTCCCTGGATGCAGACTTCACCAGCCATTTTGTTGTCAGAAATGTTTTTAGCCTGTCATGAATGGGAGGTACTTTTGTATGCTATTTTATTGAACTTTGATTTGGTTCTTTCCATTGTTTACCTTAGCCTAAAACGGTGATCACTTAAGATCTGGAGTATGTGTTTTGGTCTGTAGTATGGACATGTTATTGTTGTCTTATTTCAATAATACATATTCTTATTCATAACGCAGATTTGTATCTATAATGCAGATTCACCAATTTGTTTGCCACAGTTCAAAGTCTCAGTTCAGGTGAGGTCTAGAACTAGGGGCAAAAATTTGGCAACCATGATAGTGACTACTACTGTGGTCTGTGATATTCTTTTCCCTTGTGCATCTATCCCCACGTTTTTATAAAAACCAAACATCTTGCATAAGTCAAATCCATAGAACCTAGTGGTACCGGTAAAATCCTCACCCATTCTGTGTTATACAGAAGATGAGCTTTTTTTTGCCTTTTCTGGCTCTGGCTTAGAATGGCCCGAGTCTCCCTTCACTTCCATGACTCTTATACTGGCTCAACTCCAACGATTTTTTTTTTTTGATTTTTTTGTTTTGTTTTTTTTTTAATACAGATAATCCTAATTACAACTGCTTAAATGAGGGATCAGTCTAATCCATTTTATCTGACATGGGGCAACTTCAACTCAGAAGATTCATTGATTAAACCAGAAAAGTTGCTTTTACAGAATTATTGTTCTGAACAAGACCACTTGCTCAGTGCATTGAGAATTTAAAATGTGCTATAATTACTCATCTGTTACCTGACCAACACTGCTGAAACACGGTAGTGAACAGTTTCAATTTCAGTAAACCATAAAAACAATAATGATAGAAGTCATTCAGCAGTGTTATCTGTTGTGCTTGAAATACATTAAGGTTTGATTTCCTACCTAGCTGGAGGAATGGATTTTTCATTCTCCTATACCTTGATTCTTTTTAAAAGAAGAATTGAGCACCTTTATCCCAACCAGAAAAAGAAATGCCCATGTTCAACCTTGGCTTATTTTATGCTCTGCAAAACCGTAAAGTGTTTTTGTGTCTTTTTTTCCTAAAGTAACACTTGTAGTTACAGAACTATTACCTTTATAAACAGAACATATCCAGATACTATTCTACTCAAGAAGATATGTAATTTCAATAACACTTGCATTTGACATTCCTAATTGGATGTTTCACTATCCATGTGAAATAAAAAAGTCAGTGAAATCATCTTAACTGAACTCAAGTTAAATTAACCTTGTGCTTTGAAAAGAAAACAAATGCATACATTACTAAGACTCTCTTTAAGACATGCTATATTAAAATTCTAAAATAATGGGTGCTTGTGTTTCTGTTCTTCAAAGAGAAGTAGAAGGATATGGCAAACATAATGTGAATATTAAATTATTTAAATTGGTCTATTCCAGCAACTGGAGACCTTTAAAAAGCTGCAGGCCAGAACAACCAGGCACTGAGGCCAGGTGGTTTCAGTGGCATGTCAGTGGCAAAGTGCTTTCTCTGTGCCCATACCAGAGCTACACAGGTATGAGCTGCATCCAGGCCACCACTGCTTCACCCAGTCCCTGACTAACCACTCTTCCAGGTGGTTAGAAGTTACTTTGGGGCTGGGCAGCTGGGCTAGGGATGGACATTACACACAAACCAATCTAAGTGATCAGAGACTGGTTTAAACCTGTAACAGACCAGATGTTCAGTGTACATAAGCCAATTTAAAAATGGCAGAAACTGGTTTGAGATAAAACTGCTTGAATGGAGTATTATACTTAACTGGTTTGAGTCAAACTGGTTTATGCAATGTCTTTCCCATACCCCTTTCTAGTTTAAAATAAAATAGACACCTCCAACATCCCAACATGCTCTCTGGGCTGGGTGGGGCTCTCTGCTTCACAGCAGGGATGATCCCTCCCCTCTGGTCCCTGGCTGAAGCTCCCAAAGGGATTGTGGGCTGCTTCCGCCTCCTCCCCACTACTCCCCGCTAAGCAGGAATTCCCCCCTCCTCTCTGCCCTACTGAGGAAAGGTCTGTGCATTAGTTAGCAGACCACATGCTGGCTATGGTATGTGCTGAATCAACAGGTAGAATCAGCAAGTAGCTGGTAAAGTCTCACAGTTGTTTTCTTAATGGGGTAATAAACACTGAGTTAGGGGTGATAAACAGGCATTATCAATTCCCTTCTGGGCTAATCAGAGCATCCTGCTGGCACCTGGCCATGCCCCTGCTCAGCTCAGTACTGTAGAAGGGGAGGGAGGGCTGCTCTAGTGCCCCCGGCTTCTAGCCTGAGCCACTGCAGGCATGTCTGTACAGTTACAAAGTGATTTACCCTAGTTATGTTAGACTAACCTGCACAGGTTGAATCAATTCAAACTCAGGATTTTTGAATGTCTGTCCCTAAGCCCAGGAAGCTGAATCCTCACTGCCAGTTTTTTGTTTTTTTTTGTGGCTTCTCTCCTCCCAACCACTTCCCAGCTGCAGTGCAGCTGCCTTCCATCTAGAATTTGTACCCACATCACAGCCAGGGAGTAGAGTGCTGGGGAAAGTGGTGGTGACATAACTGTAGCTTAGAGCTGCATGGGCCTACTGTATTTCCATGCCTTGCCCCAGCATGGACACAGGCAAAGCACTCAGGCTCTGAGGGTTGAATATGGCTTCTGGGTGCTTGGTCTATTCAATTTCTCTTAGAAAGGGTGTACCATGGAACTAGCACAGTTATACCTTTTAAACTTGAATTCTGCGTTAGAGATGAGTGCAAGTTGCAGTGGTCACATCCATTTTTGAACTTGTCCCAAAGTTATGGCTATTAAAATGTCAAACTTTTCTGGCCCACTAGATAATACAGATGCAAAGGACAAAGGATTGATTCTTAGGGGCTGTTGGAACATGTTAAAATTATCCCAGGATAGCACATGATCCCTCATCCCAACAACTGGTTGTTGCACCAGGGCTGAAGTTTACAGGGGGTCACAAAGACTTCTGGTAAGGGAAGCAGAAGAGCTTTCTCTGGAGATTTTAAACTTGGGGGTGCTGGGTGCAGGAGTTAAATTCCTTTTTGGGGGAAGCCCAATAGGCTTTCCAGGCACAAGACATTTACATATAGTGGTTTAAAGTACTTGGTGGGGTAGATCCCCACAACTTCCCCTGCCCGGCGCATGCAGGGCAGCCCCAGGTCCAGCTGGGAATCTGAAGCTGCCCTGGGGACTAGTGCTGACAATCAGCTCATCAATACTTGTCCCAGTGGCTGCTGCAGGCTCATTGGGGACCCAGAACTGCCTGGTGCTAAATCCAAGAATCAGCTGGGACATAGGCCCCAGATCACCCAGGACATGCTACGTGTTCAATTTAAGGCGCCATGAAAACCAACCATAAAAACCATGTTAACTGCATCATAAATGTAGTGTATTCCAGTGCCCTTACACTAGTTTAAAAGCTGTGATTTGAGCTAATTCAGTGAGACTGATTTTGATTTAAAGCAAATTGGTGTACATTTTTCTATTTTATACAAGTTCTTACTTCATTTTTCAGTACTGTAATATCTGCATGCTTTTCAATAATGCATTAAGTGAAATAACTAACTTCTATTGTATGATTCATAATCTCATCCTCACTTATAGGGGTAAGGGAGTATTGTATTTTGCTTTGATAAGGGTTTACCTTTAAGGGTTTACTTTTAAGTGCAGATGGATCTAAATGAAAGGCAGCAAGCTGAAGTGTCTCTTGCACTTGGGGCAGAAGGTAGATGAGTTTTTTGAAAATCTTTTCTTCCATATTTTTGAATTGGACTCCAAAAAACCTTTCTATACAGGTAAGATTTACTTTTTTAATGGAAAGTTTTACAGTGGCGCGCGTGTGTGTGTGTGTCCAGAACTTGGATAAGCTGTGCCCTGGAAATTGGGTGTCTTGAGGATAAGAGGTACAATATTAGACCTCATTCAGTAGTGTATGGACAGCATGAAAAGGGGATAGGTTTGAGGTGCTCAATATAAATCTTGTAAATTTAGTTTCAGACAAGATAGAGTGGCATTCTATACTATTAGGGTCTCATAACAGCTGTTAGCTGTTCATCATCTGCCAGATGAAGTCTCCAAGCCAAATATAATGGAAGAAAGCACAACTCAGATACGGCTATGTCAGAATTTAGCATCAGTGAAAAATCCAGGAGAATTCTTAGGCTGTCTACTGAGTCTTTGCTACTTATCAAAGAAGAATTACACGCTGGTTGCAAACTCCTTAAAACAGGCATAGATGTAGGCATATGGACCATAGGCCACATGCAACCTGGTAAGGGGATCTCAATTGCCTGCTATAATTTTTTTTATTAGACCACATTATTAAATGTCAAAGAATTTGAAAAGCAAAGCAGTTAGTCCTGTTAATCTGCTGATGTACCTGAATGTGTCTTCCAGTTTTCCACTTACACATGTGCTGAGGACTTACGTTTGATCAGAGCATATCCTACTGGTCATGACTCTCCACTAGAAAGCTCATTTGGCAAGTGGCACTTAATAAAATTTAAGTAATGGATTGCTTCCTTAAAATGCTTTCCACCACTCACCAGCATAACCTCTGCCTTGCTTGGGTTCAGCTTCAGGCAGCTGTTCGTGATCCAGTGTGCTGAGGTTGTTCAAGAACTGAGTGTTTTCCTTCAAGAAGGACTTAATCATTTTAGTGCATTCCTCTGGATTTTTGTCATCTGTCACTGGTGGGATGTCTATTTCATGATCAGTATGGTAAAATGCTATAGAGAGGTCAAGAGGATGTGTATCTACCATTCACAGGCAGCAAGACACTATCTATCATTACCATTAAAACTTATTCAAGTATAGGAGATTTGATACTGAGATGAAGTAAGCTGGAATTTATGTACTGAGAGTGAAATTTTCTAGTGTGGTCTCATTACTGTGCATTTTGAAGGAAGAAAAAAATGAGGCCATGAGTGTCAGTAGTTATTCATGACTGTCTTTCACTGACTAGCAAGGACATGGGTTTGATGCACAAATTTTTGGCAGATTTTTTTAAGGAAGTTCAGCTCTTCTTGAGCAATAGAATGCATCTGAGGAATGAACTTCAGAAATACCAGTATGAAGATGTTTGGCCGCTATGGAGGGAGAAAATACTGCTTTGGGAAGACTTAGTTAATGTATATGGTATCTTCAACAAAGTAGGATAATATCTTTTTGCTGAATGTGGTTGTAAGCTTTGTTATGGGCTGTAATAGGATACAGCTTCAGTATAGGCCTGGGGAAAGTGTTTGTTTCAAACATTTTTTTCAGCTTTCATTTTCTGCCATCAGCAGGTTCTCTGTATCTGTAATGCAACATGTCAAACACCAACAAGATCTCTTAATTGGGAATTGGACCAATTGGGAGCCAGAGTGTTGGTGGTCAAAGATACAGAAAGTAAAAGGAATGATTCACCAGATCCTCAAATCTTTTTCCTATTTCTGGGTTGTAGTCTTAGAAATTTGATGGAATATGCATGTCTTCATGGTAGAATCAGGGTCGTAAGACTTTCTTATTTCACATTACTAGCAGAACTCTGAGCACTTCCTCAACGACAGCCACTGTGTTGTAACTGATATCGAGAGCTAACCTGAAAACCAGAAATAAGGTGTGGCCAGCTATTTGGTTTGGAAAGGAGATGAGGTGTGAAAGCTCTGAAAAGGTAAATGATGGCATGAGTTCAATCTTGATCTAAGCGATTTTTTTTTTGTATGAACTTCAGTTACCTTTGGATATACTCCTGAACTTTACCAGCTTTCAGGGAAGTTCACATTTAGGGGCTGACACACATGTAGTTAACTCATATACAGATTGTAACTTAAACTAGAAAAAGTCAGCAAGATATTTTTCCATTGATTTCAGTGTTTTTTCTAACAGGCTTGGTCTCTGAAATCTTGTGTGTACGTTCAGAAATTATGGGCTGTCTTCTGATTACATTAAGGATTTTGTGATCAAAAGAGCTGTTTGAGTGTTTGAAATTCTGCACTGATATCCTATGCTAGCCTACTAAAATCAGTGGGATGGCAAATGCATTAGTCAGAATAGTATTAGTCCTTTAGTCATGAGGTAGTAGATTTGTGTGGCATATTTCTCTTGGTCTTTATTATGTGATAAAAAAGCACGCCAGCCTTTCTGATTTATTATTGTCTCTGATATGAAGATGTAAAATTTCCAGTGGATAAAGAGAGGAAAACATTTCAGGATCATTTATCCATCTTAACTCAAAAGTTCTTAATTTGTAATGGCCTGGACACTCGTTGGAGAGCATCAGAGTGGGATTAAAACATTAATTCTGTGTCAATAGGTGGATTGATGTGAAGTTGTCAGAAAGAATAATTTGAGTAAAAAATAATATATGGAGATGTAATGCAATGAAAAGTGGCTCTCTTGAGTTCATACCTGCTATCAGGCTGAAAACTGTCTGGGGCCTTGCTCATATTTGGATTGTCAGTATGTACTGTATGAGAGTTTTAAAAGTGAAAAATTAGACTGAATGCATGCTCTATGGATATAGCAGAGACTGCCCTTTCAATCAAGCTAGACACATTTCACAAAGCAGTAATCCAATTCAGACATGCTAGAAAAGTTGCTTACCAAATTTCCAAGACGTGTGAAAAAACAATACTTCTGAACACAATTGGATTTATTAAGCAATTATTCATTATTACTCTAAAATGTCATCTTCCTTTTCTTTCTTTCACTTAGAAGACATTGTAATAGATTCTTCTGAGCAAAATTTAAGTTGATATTTGTTAGTTTAAGGAAAATGTTATCATTGTAAACTCATTTTAGAGGGATCTGATGAATGATTCTTAGGATTGGTGGTAGTTCTTACTCATCTCTGAGGTAAAGTAGATCCTTCAGCTATTTTCAGGGCAGTTGTTCTGCTGCCCAGTGTATCTGGTCTCCAAGTGTCTTACAATTACACTCCTTCTCTCCCCTACCCTTTTTTCGTATATATAAACATAAGAGCTATGCTGGGCCAGACCAATGGTCCATCTAGCCCAGTATTCTGTCTCTGAGTGTGGCAGGGTGGATGTTCTAGTGAGAGAGCACAGAACTAGATGTATCTAGAATATGCCCTTCCTGGCATCCATTCTTATTGGTTTAAAGATGCCAGAGGAAACATCTCCAACCATTGTGTTCAATTTTACAGGGCCTTGAAAGATGCTTGGTGACCTTTCTTTTCTCCTGTTTTAAATTACTTTTAATTGGCTTAAGATGGATACCACTTTTAATTAATGCCCCTCTAGTTGTTTCCAAAAAGTTTGTCCAGATTTTCCATATTTGGACCTTAACATGCAAAGACCACTGTTCCACAAACTTTGAATGATGGGCTTGTTACAACAGCATCTAAAAAATATATCAGCCAATTCAGGTTAACTAGCAGTCCATTACATCTGGTTAAACTGTGAAAAAAGTATAGCAAAGATATACCAGTTGTGTATTAGCATGCAATCTCTTTTTGATTATAGTGAAATTACTTCACCTTTTTGGTGAAGTTCAACACTTTACAGAGTATAGCAGTACTATTTAACTTTGCAGAATAACACGTGTTAACAGTTCAAAGTCTCTTTTAAATGCTGCAGTACATAATAGAAAAGAATGAAGCAGGAATTCAGCACAAGCAGAAACTTTTCACATTTACCTGTATTAAAAGGGAAGTGGCTCAGAAATATGCCTCATACTTACAGATCCTATCCTTTGACTGAGTTATAATAGCTTTGCAATAATGATGACTTGCATGCCAAACAAAAATGTTGAGATTTAGGCCTGTGCCTTGTATCTAAAGCCTTTCCAAAAACTAGTTTAAAAAAAATAAAAGATTTATGCCTCATAGCATGTACTGTTTAGTGCAGATCTTCTTAGAAAACATTAAAAGTCCTCTTCTTTGTAGTTCATCCCATTCTACCTTAATAAGAATAATTTACTGAAGAGGCAAAGGTATCTTTGTGGATTTCTGTTAAGTACATGCATCTCACATCTGTGAGCAAAATAGATTTAGTTTACAAGTTGAATTATTTGTCATAGAAGATGTACTGTTATTGCCAGGCCAATGTAGTTTAATGTAAAAAAATGTAAAGGTAAAATAATGAAAATGTGTTTGTTCTAGCATTGGTATAAGAGATCTCCACATGATATTTATCTGAATGATACACATTGGTAGCAATTTAAAAAAAACCCCAAAAAACAAACTGTTACAATTCTTATGTTGGGATTTTAAAAATGTTATGGATTTTTTGTCAAGGATTACTATTAACTGCTTATGTTCCTAAGTTTTCCATCTCTTAAAACACTTAAAAAAAAGTACAATGGTTTTTTAAGAAGAAAGCAACATAACTACTGTGTGTTCTTGTTTGCTATATACAGCATAACTTTGGGTAGAGATAGTCCCTTCTACTTGTCTGATGGAAAATTAAGTGAAGCAGTTCATGACTGCAGAGAATAATGTACCTGTAAATATCCTGCAGGATCAGGGTCAGAGTCTAAAAACAACATTTTTAATACACTACAGCACCTCTAAATGATTAGCACAGTGAGCAAATTATACCTTAATTGTAAAGAGAATAATAAAGGAAGGAAAGATAATGAAAAACATGTACAATATTAAAGGGTTGGGTTTTTTTCTGTCCCTTGTCGCTGAAATCACTTTCATAATCAGACATTACTGCTAGGTTTTTATCTGTGTTTATATTACTTTTCACAAGGATCATCTCATATGCTCAGGTCCTGATGCTAGTTATATTAAACAATATTTTTGCTGTTTCTGTCACAATTAAAAAATCTGAAGAACCTAGTCTATATTTACACAGAAGTTATAAAAGTACTTTTAACATCAGGTTTGTATTGCTGTACTAAAAATATTGAGATACAATATCCTGGAAAACATAAAAGGCAGTAGGAAGAATTGTATCAGCCAACCTCTTAAGAGTTGGGGTTATTACAGGACCCTTTGCACGGCTTTATGAACGCTCGTGGTGCTCGGGCTGGGTGCCGGATGATTGGAAGGTAGCCAACATGGTCCCCATCTTTAAAAAAGGGAGGAGGGAGGACCAGGGTAACTATAGGCCCGTCAGTCTTACCTCAGCCCTAGGGAAACTCTTTTAGAAGATCATCATGGAGCACATCTGCGATGAGCCAGCCTCAGAGATGATGCTTAACGGCAACCAGCACGGTTTCATTGGGGTAGGTCCTGTCAGACTAACCTGATTGCCTTTTATGATCAGGTCACAAAAGCCTTGGATGCAGGTGTTGTCGTGAACGTAGTCTTTCTGGACTTCAGCAGGGCCTTTAACAGCGTCTCCCACCCCGTCCTCATTAAAAAATTGGGTGACTGTGGCATTGATGCCTACACAGTCAGATGGATTGCAGATTGGCTGAGGGGTTGCACTCAGAAGGTGGTGGTGGATGGGTCATATTTGACCTGGGGAGAAGTGGGCAGAAGAGTCCCCCAGGGCTCAATCCTTGGGCCCACACTCTTCAATCTCTTTATCAGCGATTCAGACAACGGGGTAAAATGCAACCTGATTATATTCGCTGATGATATCAAAATTTGGGGTGAGGTGAGCACGCTAGTAGGGAGGGAAAGACTGCAGCAAGACCTGCATAGGTTACAGGGGTGGGCTAGCAAAAACAGGATGCATTTCAATACTGACAAGTGTAGGGTGCTGCACTTGGGCAGTAGTAACCAGCAGCACACTTACAAGATGGGAAACTCCCTTCTTGAGAGCACGCAGGCGGAAAGGGATCTTGGAGTCATTATTGACTCCAAGATGAACATGGGCTGACATTGCGAGGTCATGGTTGGCAGGGCTAACCACACCTTGTCATGCATCCACAGGTCCATCTCTAGCAGGGCCAAGGAGGTGTTCGTCCCCCTCTATGCAACACTGGTCAGGCCACAGCTGGAGTACTGCATCCAGTTCTGTGCACCCCACTTCAGGAGGGATGTGGACAACATTGAAAGGGTCCAGAGGAGGACCACCCGCATGATCCGGGGACTACAGGGCAGACCCTACATTGAAAGACTGCGGGACCTGAACCTGTTCCGCCTTCACAAGAGAAGGCTGAGGGGGGAACTGGTGACAGTCTATAAACTCACTAGGTGGGACCAGAAGGGTTTGGGAGAGACCTTGTTTCCCCTAGCACACCCTGGCATAACAAATAACGGCCACAAGTTGTTGAAGAGTAGGTTTAGATTAGACATCCATAAGAACTACTTCACAGTTAGGGTGGCTAGGATCTGGAACCAACTTCCAAGGGAAGTGGTGCTGGCTCCTACCCTGGGGGTCTTTAAGAGGAGGCTTGATGCCTACCTAGTTGGGATCATTTCAGGCCAGTTTTTTCTCCTGCCCAAGCAGGGGGTCGGACTGGAAGATCTATAAGGTCCCTTCTGACCCTACTTGTATGATTCTATGATAAGAGCATCTTAGTCTTGCATAGAAAATTAGGCCAGCAGAGACCTTGATGTCTGCATACTATCCTTTTGCCCTATAGCAGGATCATTTACACCCAAACCAGTCATGACAGATATTCATCTAATCTGCTCTTAAACACTTCCAGTGATGGAGATTCCATGACTCCCTAGGTAATCTTTTCCAGTGAATAACTGTCCTTAACTATTTCTTTTTCTTTCTGTGAGAAAAAGAATCCATTTGCTACAGTTTAAGGCCACTCTTTTTGTTCTAGCCGCCATGGATATGGAAAACAGTTTATCATCTTCCTTTTGGCTGCTACCTTTTACATGTATGACGACTGTTATGTTTTCCTTTTTTTTTTCATCTAAACAAATCCAAATATATCAATTTTTCTTCATGACGTATGCTTCCTAGACCTCTAATGTTTTTGTTTCTCCCCTGGATTTTTCCAATTGGTCTATATACTTCTTGAAAAGTAGTACTCAAAGCTGGAGCCAGTACTCTAGTTGGAGAGTGGAATGGAAGAATTACTGCTTATAAAAATATGTAAAATGTGTGCGGAGGGAATGACTTTCTTTTTCTGTTTCAAAGGTTATGGAGTCCTCTATCTCTGGGTCACAGACTTGAACCTAAAATAAGCCAGCATTCACAAAATACCATGGTTATAGAGTGGAATGATTTTGTGGTGTTACTGTTACTGAAAATGTAACAAACTTACCAGTTTAGTCTGAACAAAGAGTCACAGGAGAGAGAACATGGCCTGATAAGTACAAAGATGGGATTGTTCTGATTGTTCTGCCATTTCTGGAATAGCCCTCACAGATAAAGGTGACATGGGAAAGTTTACCTAAATCCTGGGTGTGCCACACATCCTCTTTTTGATAGAGATCTTCAATCTACAGGGCTTTCAATAAAAGTAATTTTAGTAAGCACTACTCTGGATGCGGGGGGGAGAAAATATCTGTTTAAGATTTATAGTGGCTCTTAATACCCTTCCTTTTCCTCCCCCTTCTCTCTGCTTTTGTTCTACCTTACATTGTGCACCACACAAATGTTGATTAGTATTAGTGCTAACTCGAGTTTGGAGTGGTCACGCTTCGGGCAGCAGGGGCCTGGAGGACTGAAAGGTAAGAATCCCTCCCCACCTATTCTGGGCTTCCCCCCCTACCCCCACCTCAGGGCTCCCCCAGCCCTGGTGCTCCTCCCTGCCCCTTGGGGTTCAACCCTGCCTCCCCACTTGTGGCCACCTGTGGTGTCTGTCCCAGGGGAGCAGGCAGGGAATGGTAAAACTGCCTGCCTGGCCAGTGGTGTTGCTGGGCTGTTGCTCTTTAGGCTGAGCACTGTGCAGGTAGAGAGCCAGGATCTGGAGTACTGGGATTGTGGGGCAGTGGGCTTAATCCAGGCCAGCAGGGGAGGGAGCAGGTGGGGTGTCAACACTAAAGTATACCTGGAGTGGATTCACCTTAGTGTAAAACAAACTGGGTAGCGCAGATCAGAGAATCCTGCCCTGGAGTGATATAAGTCTGAGATGCATTGGGAGTGCTTAAAATAAGTTTCAGGTGTTACTGTGCAGACAATCCAGGAGTTCAGAGCTGCAGAAGCTGCCCCAAATAACCATGTAACAAGGCCCTGTCTCTGTCTCTTGCCCCTCTGTGGCCCACCCCCTTAATTCCAACTCAATGAATTTTTTCTAAGTAACTCTTTGACGTAGGAGTGTAAAATGTGACAGTCATTGTTAAATATCAAGGCCATGCCATTATAATTTTGCAAGCAAACATTTTCTTTTCAAGAGAACTAAAGCTCAGATTAGTAGAAAACAATAATGCACTTGAGAGACAATAACTGTGAAGTATTTGGCCTTTGCATATAAAAACCTGGGTTATAGTTTTAAACAGAGAAAATCAACCAATTGGATTTTCTGTATGTTTGGAATGCTGTTTAATTTTATTTCACTTTCAAGTTGAAAACCTAAAGAATCTGATGGCTTTTGTAAAATATCACACCTTTATCTCTCGGGGCCTACTCTAGCAGTGGTAGAACAATTCACCCACACTTCCTTTGTTTCACTGGAGAACTAAACTAGTAATTTAGAACTTGCTGTAAAATATTTCAGTCAAGTGTGGTAAAATGCATACTCTGTGATACGAGTTGTTTCTAGGCATTGAGTGACCTGATTTTGAAAGATGACATTAAACTTCTCCAGCATTTTCCAGCAATGATATATAAAAATTTTAGAGTAAGGCAGGTGGCAGATGCTCTGGGAGCTGGAGCCCTTGGAGAATGCCTCCAACCCAGGAGTCCCTCTGGGACCCCTACCCCTGCTACTAGAAGTAAGGGAGTGCAGCACTACAGGGGAGCTAGCTGCAGAGCAGTTAGTCTGTTGCCAGGAGAGAGAGACAGCAGATGAAGGGAAGGGTAAAGAGAAAGGCCAGAGCAATAACCCTGTTAATTAGGGCAGAAAAGGAAACCCCTGACCCTGGCCTTGAAGACCAGAGGTGGGGTTGCTGGAACTGGGAGGAGGAAAGGCTATATAAACTCAGCTCACGCTCTGAAGAAGCTGCAGATTCCTCCTTGAGAGAAAGTACTGTTGAGTTTATTTGTATTTTTTTTATGGCTTCATGGGCAGTTTAGGATGGTTGGGAAGCCATAGGCAAGGTATAGGGGAAGCTAAGGCCTAGGGCAGGGGTCGGCAATGTTTTTGGACAGAGTGCCAAAAATGTTTGCAACCTTGATTTATAAAATGTTGGTGTGCCGGGGTGGATGTTGGGGGAGCTGCAAGAGGCCTGATCCTTGTAGTGGCAGTATAGCCCAGGCCCCTTTCGTACTGTTCATCCAGAGGTGCATGAGCCTGGGTGGGGATTTGAGCACTCCAGTTATCCCAGCTGCCTGCTACAACTAGCCCAGGCTCTGGGTAGGCCCCTACTGCCTGCCATGGAGCCTAGGCTGCAGGTATCTGCACTGGGGTCTGTGGAGCTGCAGCCTGGCTCACTGCCAACAGCGTATGCATGCGCACCTCTAGGTGGATGGTGGGGAAGTGGCCAGGGTTGCACTGCCACAACAAGGATCAGACCCCTCACAGCTCCCTTGCTATCCACCCTGAGGCAACCATGCCACACAAAATGCCTTTGGGTGCTGAACTCTGGCACTTGTGCTAGGGGTTGCCTACCCCTGGCCTAGGGGATGAGTCCTGAAAGCTTCTGGGACCGAAGGAGGCTGCTTGGGGCTGAAACCTTGTAGATTAAGGGAAAGAGCCTTACCCAGGTTCAGGACCCAGGGGGCTTCATGGGACTAAAGCCAAGCAGAGGACAGAGAGATCCAGCATTAGAGGGGGGGAGAGTGATCTGGCCGGGGCAAAGGCCCTAGATTTTGAGCTCTGCAAGGGCCTGGGGTTCAGAGGACAGAGCCTTAAGGCAGTCGAGCCCTAGAGGGCTACATTTAGGGTCCATAGGGCCAAGTTTGGTACTGGTAGGGTCCACGGGGAACTTACCAGGAATGAAGGGTAGACAAGAGGGTCTAGGACATGTGACCCAGAGGACTGGCAAGCCCAAAGACAAGGAGGGAAGCGAGGCAGGGCCAGGGAGCCTGTAGGTGAGGGAATGGCCAGAAGTGTAACATCTTGTTTGCATCAGGATCAGGATCAGGACCAGGATAAAGCCACCTAGGGATGAGCAAGAGGGAATGAAGCTTACCCGGGGCTTACTGTGGTCTCTGAGAGCATGTCCATATCTTGGCATTGCAGGCAAGCATAGGGTGATGGCCTGATACCTGTGAGGCTGGACAGAGTTGGAGTGCCTGCTAGGGTGTGCCACAGCTGTCCTCTGGAGGCAGATCCTATGACAGCACCCAGAGAGTGACCCCAGTGGGTGAAGGGACCAAAGAGTGTAAGGAGTGAAGAGGAAAGTTCTCTTAAGCATATAGCGTGAGGGGCTGTCAATGATAGCTGCTGCTTTTTAGCAGATATCAGCTATTTGGCTCCCCCCTAAGATCATGTCCAAGAAGCTGTCCTCTACAGCCCCCTTTTTGGAGAGTGCATCTCTATAGCTCTTCAGCCAGGGGGCTGGAATGCATGTGATCCAATTTCCAAACTAGGCATGAATAGCTGTCCATGGCCAGAAGCAGTGCAGTCATCAGGGATAATGTTCCTTATGGCTTGTGATTCACCTTCATGGGGATGTTGGTGTACAAAGATGCTCTATCCTTCAAATAGCTGGATGCTCGTGGCATAGCGGGATAGGATAGAGTAAATATAGTAAGCAACTAGCTCCTTGATGGTGTCCTGAAGATGTTCTAAAACAGTATTTGTTTAAATGAGAGGGCTTAAATAAAAATGAAAGCAAACAAGTTTTTCCTGTAATGTCCAAACAGCCTTGTCTCATGCTTCGTGTGTCTCACAAGTTTTGAGCTTTGTCAGCAGTTAAATAGCAGCTTCCCATTTTGTCATGGTTGTAGCAAGTCATTAATTTTTGAAATGTTAGACTGATAAAATCAATTGAAACAATTTTGAACCTTTTTTGATGGTACATTTCCAATTTTAAAGTCACTTGTAATCAGATGTTTAATTGTTTGACAGTAGAGTAGAATAAACTTCGGGCTTCACCCTTGAAGCCTTTAGTATGTCGTGTGTTTTTATGATTGGCATGCCTTTATGTAAGACCATGAGGCCTAAATTAGATGGAAATCTGTCTTTAAAGTATACCCTAGTCCACTTCCTTTGTATGTGCACTGGTAACCTAATTCAGAACAATTACATAAATAGGGTGCTTTTGGAACAAGATATTACTGACAGTTCAGCAGTGGCAGCTATTTTCCTTTGACATTTTCATAATTAATTTCCCAGAGAAGAAAAAAAAAATAGAATATATTTAGCTCAGAACTTCTGTAGATGGCCTCACGGACTGCACCCAAAGAGTACCTTTATTCCTTGTTCACCATTTTATTTTCCTTGTAATATGCACACAATAATACATACTGTAATATTTCTCATTCCTTAAGAATATGTTAACTATGACAAGTAATTTTAATAGGGTGAATAGTATTGTATCTCAAAATACAGTTTTCCAGACTTGAACACCCCTGCATCCTGAGGGAGATTTAGCCATCAGTTCACATTCTCACCTAGTTCCCATTTCAATATGCAGCTATATGTGGATGCATCCAAAATGCCAGTAGTTCAGGTCCATCTCTGGAATATGTGTGTGTGTGTGAGAGATTTAGCGGTTGCAGTGTGCATTCTAGATCTTATCTCTTGAAGAAATTTTGTTACTGTGTGTTGGAGAGCTCAGTGATTTCTGATATACCGTGCCATTAGATATGATAGCCACTTCCGTTTGCAAGTTATTTGAAAATTGTCTTCAGATGCAGAGAGCCCCTGTTCTATATTTAGTCTATTTGACAAGTCTATCCATTCAACCTTGTTATTGCTTTGGTTCAGTGTGAAAGCAAAATGAAATATTATGTGAGAGCTCTTATTTGTCATTGAAGCTATTTAATATTCATGTGTGATTGTGACATGAAATAGGAAATGTTTTGGCTGATCTGTGTCTCTCTTTCACTGAGCTGCTTCTGTAGTATCTTTTATCTTCCAGCACTTAATGGAGGCAGGGAAGCCAAAATACTTTGACTCAGTAGGGCTGAGGTGTAAGTCGTATGCACAAGGAAATACAGCTGGAGGAAAGGAAGATATGTGGATGGGTGGAATTTTCAGTAGCACCTAAGGGTATTAGTATGCATGTTTGCACCACAGCGCCGGGTGCTTGTAAAACACATTGAAGGTGTTTTACTTTAAAAGCACACTGCTGACATGTTCTCAGTGTGGACATGCATTTTGCCATTTATTAGGCCTGTGAGAAGTGGCTAGTATTCACTTTGGATTTGGATTTGGCTGATTCATGGGACAGTGATTCAATTTGGTGATTCAAATCACTGTCCTGAATTAATTTGTCTGAATCTCTGAATCACCCAGCCCCATTCCTCGCCCAATCTCCCAGCCACGCAATAGCTGCCCTGCCCACCCTGGCTCCTGGCACTTTGAAAAAAAAAAAAAAAAAGCCCCAGATCACCGGGTGCTGCCAGGAGGGCAGCGATCCCTGATGACCCTCACTGCCCCATGCTGCATGGAGGGGCTCTGCATGATTCTCTGCCCCGCCCCCATCCCAGCTGCCCCAGCTCCAGCTCTTTAAGAAAAAATAAAGTGAGAAAAACCCCTGGGATCACTGTTCCTGTCTGGTGGGGAGCGATCCCCACTGCCCTGCACCATGTGGGGGCCTCTTTCAGCAGCCCCCCAAAGCCCCAAGGCTGCTGCAGGAGCGGTGAGTCTCAGGGTTTTTTTCATTTTTTTCTTAAAGGGCTGGAGCTGGGGCAGGCAGGGC
>NW_017728886.1:95358042-95380430 GCF_001723895.1 Crocodylus porosus
GGGTTCCCCCCCCGCCCAGCAACACCCAGTGAGTACAGCTTTTTTTTAAAGCACCAGGAGCTGGGGTGGACAGGGCAGCCTTGTTGGGGGCTGGAGGGGGTAAGTGGGGGTTCGAGGGGCTGTGGGAGCAGGCAGTGGTTGGGGCCTGGCAGGGGTACCCCATGATCCCCTCCTGCAGCCCCCCTCTCCTGCCCCCTACTTACCAGCTCTGAGTCTGGCCGCTGTAGCCACCGGGAACTGTCTAAATCACTGAAGTTTTCAGAATCTTTTCCAAGGATTCAGAAAGCTTCGAATTGATTCGGCCCTTTTAATTGGTCCCCTGATTCAATTCAGACTTGGAGATTCAGCCACCAAACTGGGCCGTATCTCCTCTGAATCAAATCACCACCTGAAGCTTCACACATCCCTACTATCTATACAAATGTATGCGACACAGCACCAGTCACATCAGCTTGCTTGTGGAGCAGACTTGATTAATATAATCTGCTCTGACATGCCAGATCTCCAGTGCATCAGAGCAGACAAATTTATATATATAAATTCCCTAACTGACTAGCAGTACAGCAGTGCTGAGAGAGAGGTAGGTATACTTCATGGAAGCTTAAAATATTTTGAAATCCTGTTTTGGTCTAATTTGAAATGAAAACAAAAAGTGTTGAAGCTCCCTGTGAAACACAGCCCTGGGGTCTGACATGGTAGGTTATCCTGTGGCCTGTGCCTCATAAGCAGGGACTTGGGTTTTCTGTTTGCCATGGGAAAAAACATAGTAAAACCCAGATTTTTTCTTTTAAAGCAGAAAAACCTGGATTTTCTCCTTTTAAGGAGAAGATGCAGGAAAAGGTGACTTTCCCCTTGCAGGTTGACAGTGTATTACTGCTAATGTGCAGCTGGTGTGGTGTGTGGGGCTTGGGGTCTGGGGCCAAGTGTGACTGCAGGGCCTGGGTAAGTAGTGGGATGAAGCCATGGGCAGCTTGTCCATGGGCTGGGGGCAGTGGCTGGTTCCCTGCCGCTGTGCACACTCCCGGAAGAACATGGGGGGGACATGCTCCCCAGATTTGCATGTGGGAAGGGTGTGGACTGCCTGCTGCAGGCTCCGGCTTCCTGTCCTGTTGCCCTCCCCACATCACCTCTGCAGTCCAGTGGGCAGGACCTGACGCAGCAGGGAAGAGCAGGGTGGGGAATCTTATTGCTGCCACTGGGAGCCCTGTGCTACCATGGTGAGGTGCCTGGCAGTAGCAGGGGTGGCAGCACAGAGTAGAGCCCCCTGCCAGACAGATGGGGTGGCAGCGTGGGACTCCCAGTAGTGGGAACAAGCTTCCCCACCCTGCTCTGCCCTGCTACACCTGGTCCTACCCACTGACAATCAAATTTCACCTTGACTATGAATTCTGATGTATATGTCTGTCTGACTTTTGTGAATGAAGTTCAGCATCTTGTCTTACTATTAGAACCACGTCTACTCCAGGCACCATCTTTTTATTATTATTTGTGGATGCAATCATAGGTTCATTTGTAGTAGGTAATATTAATGAGAGACATTCCTTGTTCTGAAGACCTTACATTCTAAATAGACAATAAGGCAATTAGTTGAAAGAAAGAAACTTTATCTTTATTTTATAGTTAACCTACACGTAGACAGAAATTGATAGCATACCTTTGCAAATCTAGCATTTAATGCCATTGGAAACTTCTGTGCAAAATACCGTGTTTTTCACAGGTTGAATAAGAATCTGAACCCAGTCCTCTCTGGACTGAGGGTGCTTGTCAAATGATAGTTACTGTTGCTACAACAAACTTCATTTGAGACTACCCTTAGAAACATCCATAAACTTTGGTTAGTTGAGATAGTCCCAAATGATCTATTTCATAGTTACAAAAGATATCAACTTGCATAACACAGTTTGCTTCACAGTTCAGCCTGTTATGCCAATATCAGTATCCTTCTTGAATGAAGCATAGTACATAATAGTGCTACAGAATGATGTGTATCTTAAAAGTCCAGCAATCTTTTATTTACTTCTATATTATTACCTGAAATTTCTCTGACCTTCATTCTGTTCAGTCTAATCATAATATTTTCACTCCAAAGCATTTGGCTACATTACATCAGCTGATGTTTTCAACTCATTCACTATGAGTAATCTAGTTTAGTAGTGTTGAGCCCATGACAATGAGCTTTGTTATAGGTGAGGTAATAACATCCACATTTCTGCAAAGAAATAACAAATTACAGAGCAGTAAAAACCCATTACCTATAATTTGTGTTTGTTCTTCATTTTCTTCCTTTATTATACTTAAATACAGGTTATACCAATAAAATGTGAAAGAATGATTACATAAGATGAACATAAATTCATTGCATACAGGAAACAGAGAACTTAGATGAAAGTCTCCCATGACTGGAGTTTTCCCAGTCATTTCAGCAAAGCCAGAAATGTAACCCTTGATCTGTACTCCAACCTCCTTTCCACTTGTGACTAAAAGACATCCTGGTGGCAGCTATAATATTTGTTTACATGGCAATGCAGTATTAAGGTACTATGGGCATGTACAGGAATTAAGTTTCTACCAATAGAATTGCTACCATCCTGGTAGAAGCTGTTAGTGTGCAAGTATTTGTTCAAGTTCTCCTGGGGGAAACATGACCCCTCTGGGGAAAACATCTTTCAGGTATCAACCTGGAAGACCTCCTCACTGAGAGAAATTCTTTCTCCAGAATAAAGGCTTTATTGTCCCCTTCCCAGTCTGGTTCAGGAAGGGAGTAGGGCAATTCTTCCCAAGACTGGTGACTCCTGGTTTCTCTCTGTTCTTCCTCCTCCAATTCCTGCACAGTTTCCAGCATGCCATCTAGCTGGAATAGATACAAGGTGATTTGAAAGCTGAAGGGCCGCTTACTGGCAGCTTGCTCTCTTCCCAGCCAAGGGAGAGCACAGACTGTCAGCAGGGCTGGCTGTGGGGGGGGGAGCCCTCTAGTGCCTCCTGACTAAAGAGCTTGCCTGTGTAGCTGTCCAACCAGCAGGTTGGAATATATGTTCACTCTGCTCCCAGGTAATAAAAATGAGTGCTGTTCATGGTCTATGTCTGAATGCCTGAATTTAAGAGGTGTTCCCCTAGCACATTTCAACTGAAGTCATGCAGAGTGAAGCAGTGAAAAGCAGCCACAAATGTTCGGCATGCTTCAAAATCACACCTAAATCTAAGTGTCCTAATTTTAGTCATCTAGGTTTGAAAACTTTTTGCCATTATTTATTAAGGCTGTGGGCAGCAGCAGTAGTTTTTAGAAGATATCATTGAATAAACAAAAACTGTACTCTATCAGTCACAGAATAAAGAGGTTCTGAAGGTCTCCTCAATGTATCAGCAAGGCAAGTGAGGATTCAAACGGAGAAGATGCTTGACAAGCAACTTGCTTTTTAAAATGTGTCCAGTCTGCCCATGTATCTGACATTTACAAGGCTGGATATATCATAAACCTGATTCAATGAAGTGGTAAATACCTTTTGGTCCCATTGCAGTCAGCGGGACCTGAAAGATGGAGAATGGCACAGGAAGTTTGCAACTCCTTTCACCCTGTACGCTGCTGTTTTTTTTATAGGGACTCCAAGAGCTTTGGGCATAACATATTCTCCTGTAGACCACTCAAATTGTTGAGGGAAAACAAGAGATGCTACAGTTTTATAGTAGATGGCTGCAGAAAAACCTTGAGAATTTCAGGGGATTTACTATGGAAAAGGGAAAACATATTTTGGGAGTGGGTTGGTTGAAGAGCCTTCTTGGTGGCTAATGCAGAAAACAAACTTGAACATTCATTTTAAATAAAAAAAAAAATCATAGCAGAATGCCTATTACCCAGAAAAATCACGTCTCCTCATTTCCTTTGTAGTTTTAGTGGTTTGTATTTTAACAATTATATAGTGTATATGACATGGAGTATATATGATCACACATTGCATGAATGACTTTTGTAAGAGTTCACTGGAGAGGAATTTACTTCCTTGGCATAAATATGTTGTTATTGCTTGAGTAATAACAGCACCATGCTAGCCACTTCTTCCTTTAAAAATATTTTTAGAAGGATGGTGCTATATTAAGCAAAAGTTACCAATGGAATGGCAATTTGAAATTTGTACCCAACTCAGTCCTAGCTCTAGCTGTGCATCGGTGATGAGATAAGATACCTGTTGCAGTGCAAGCTAGTGAAAGAGTTGGAATAGATATGTACTAGTTTGGAAGTGCAAATTTTGACACTGCAGCACCTGAGAAAATGAACATTTCATGGATGGGTAGATTTTGAAACCTTTGCCATTAGTGTCACAAGAGGAAAACTGCAACAGAACTGGGGAGTGGGGATCCTAAACAAACTGACTAGTGACACAGGGGGGAAAGAATAAAGGGGTCTAGAAGTATCAAATATTATTCAATTTTCAAGTCAGGTATGAATTAACCTATAACTGCAGGAAAAAAAACCTATCTACTGGGTGTTCTTGCTGTATGACTTCAGCTTTTTTCAAGAGAGATTCGTCAACCAAACTAAGAGTTAAATAGTAGTCAGTGATTCTCTATTTAAAAGAGCAGACAAAGTATTTGGAGCCAAGGATCTTGAATACCAGTAGATTAATGTGTTAGGTACAAAACCAAGGAAAGGAAACTAAGGAGTGTCATCTTTGAATGACCTAATTAAGCCAGAGAATTAAATCAGTTATCTGTTAAAAAATCTGCCTAAAATGTATAGAAGGGAACACTGTCTTGTTATGGGGGGCTGCACTATGGGAAGTGCCATACAGGCAGTAAAACATCATTAGAGTTTCTAAAAACTAAAATGTATTATTTTGTAACAGAATAGGTTTTGGATCCAATAAAAGGTAAATATTTTGGACGTCTTTCTGACTTAATCACTGTCTTGGAAAATGGTAGTTAGTTGGGACTAGTTTTCAAGATCCAATGACAGTCAGTAGAGACAATATACTACTGTCTCATGGTGTAGGTTTGTTGCTCCAAAAGGGCTAATATCATAAAGATTAATAGAATTTTTTTTAAGGTTGATAACCTGACCAAAAACAATGTAAAAGCTGATTCAGGGTTCAGTTAAGACTTAAACAGATAAGAATATAACGAATGCTAGTCAACATGGTTTTTACAGAAAATAAGTATTGTCAAACAAAACAGTTTATTCTCTGAGATTTAAAGTTTGCTTGACAAAGGTAATTACATCAATATAATACACTTAGACTCTTGTTAGAATTTGTACCAGATGATATGATTATGTAATATCAATAAGTACACATTAAATGGATGAAAAACTAGGACTTTTCAATAAATAAGAGTGGGTTTAGTGAAGTTCTCTCATGATCAGTGTCACAAACCACACAATGCCACCTAAAATTGTATTTATGAGGTCTGGTAAAAGGACGGTGGAGCTGAAGCTTGTGGGGAATAAGAAGTTATCCCAGGGGAATCCTGGTCTGTTTCTTGGAACAAGCAATGGGACATGGGGGAGAAAGGGCTCTGGGGGCACTCCGAAGATGGGTTTGTGAAAATTTATACCAATTTTGATTATGTTTATGGTTGTCATTAACCATCCAGAAGTAAACAGACAGTTATTTTTAATGATGTTTGTTGTTGATACAAAGGTTAGTGGAATGTTAAATAGTGAGGATCCACATTGTCATATGGATCAGTCAGGTTCATTAACTGCTTAAAGTTAAATGCGTTTTAACATAATCAACTGTGAAGCTATGCAGCTACAAGTATATAATACAAACCACATATACAGAATAAAGGATGGTGTTCTAGATGGTATTGACTCATAAAGGATTTAGGGGACATAGCAACTGAACAGGAAGCCATAATGCAGTTAACATGATATTTAAAAAGGGAGTAGGAAATGACAACTATACCTGGCATTGGTGAGACCAATACTAAATGCTGTGTAGACTGGTGCCCGGTATGAAAAAAGAATGTTGAAACATTGGCGAAAGTGCAGAAAAGAGCCACAGAAATAGTTCAGGAGCTGTAAAAATGTCTTGAATTGAGAGACTTTAAACTAAGTTTGTTCAATTTAACAAAAAGGGGACTTAAGTTTGATTTCATTATGATGTGTACGTGCTTCGATATGTTAAGAAAATACCGTTCACTAAAGGGTTTCTCATATGAGAGAGGCATTAAGAGAATCAAAAGTTACAACTGAAGCTAGACAAATTAAAATTAGAAATAAGTGACATACTTTTACCAGTGATGGTTATTAACTTCTGAAATACAGGAGGCTGTGGATTCCCTATTTCTTGGTATCTTGAAATGAAGGCTGGATGCCTTTTTGAAAGACAAGGTTTAGCCAAACACAAATAAACAGGTTCAGGACATGGACAGCCGACTGTCAAACCGAGGAAAACAGATTAGAAGATCTGATAGCAAAAAAATATATGTGTATGTAAAATATGTACATTTATGTAATATTTCCCCCTTCACTTGTATAGTTAATCAATACCTGATGTGTTATTACAAGGCCTTTGATATGTTCCATGTTTCTGCACTTGTGTGATTGATTTATGATTTTATTTTTTGACCATCTTCCTGCATTCTTTTCATTCATAGCCAGGGTTGCTGCCCATAATGGAAGGGAGATCTGCCGAGTTGGTAGACTGTCCTTACTCCCCACCCCCAATCAAACAAAAGAGTTAAGATTGAAATGTTGTGAGGGGGTTCTCACTGATGTCTGGTCTCTCACCATGGTTTTTGCATCAGAGGGAATGATCAAACCCTTTCTGGGATGGCTTATTATAAATGTGTAAATAAATATTAAAACCTAATGCATAATCCATCTTTCCCATATAATACACAGTTGTTAAAAGACATGCACATTATATATTGTATACTGTACTGTGACAGATCATTTTAAGATGATGGAGAATCAGCCGGCAGGTAGTGATAGGGGCTGATTAGAGACTCACCTGACCAGAAGTGGGGCTAGGCTTGTGCCATATAAGACCAGGGTCTGTGCTGGTCAGGCAGACAAGCCCTAAGTGCGACAAAGAGAGGAGCTCCTTGCAGGAAAGCTGCAGCAGGGCTCCTTGAAGGAGCTGAGCTGGGATAGGCAGCACTGAGCATGGGAATAAGGCCAGGAGGCCTGAGGTTGGAACCCAGGAGGGGCAGGTTGTTAGCAGGGCCTGAGAGCCCAACAGTCTTAGTGGCCCAGGAGCAGGGTCAGGGCCCAGAGGTGGGCCAAAAATCAGGGACCACTGCTGGGCCTTGGGAGCCCAGAGATCTCAACTGGCCTAGGAGTGGTGCCAAAGCCCAGAGTGGGGCTAAAGATGGGAGGTCACAGTCAGAGACCAGGAACGCAATAGAGCAGAGCCTGAGAGAGGCTGAGGTTATGGCCCAAGGGCTGTTGGTAAATAACTGGCAGCTTGTGGAAGGGACTAAAGGGAGGTATGGTGGCTTTAGGTGGGCCAGAGGAATAGAGGGGCTAACCATTCTGTCACATAAGGTTCTGTGTATGACCTGTCTTAAAATTGTTTTAAATGGTATCATAAAAAATAACGTATTTTCTCCTAAACTATCATATCTCTGAATTATAGCATGAAAATAATGCATAATTACATGTGTTAATACAGAGGTCACCTTTTTTGAGATGACCCACATATCATATTTAATGAGTTAATCATATTTAAGTGGTTTATCATTTTATGACAGTCATGATAAAACTGTTGCCCTTATACACTACAGTGCTGTCTTATCTATATATATTGCAGTGTATGAGACAGACAAATCAAGGACTTAAGCAGGTTTATTGGTGCTTCCTTTTACTAGATTTAGAACCATGTCCAGCTGCTATCATCGTTCAAGTGACAACTACACATTTATATTAAAGCAGTAATTCTTTTCCAGTGAATTTGTGTGCAGTGATGTGTGTTTGCTACATACATGATGCAGCCAAGCTGTACGTGTACTGAAACTATGAAGTAATACAACACTGAATCACTGGAACTATGTGGGGCTGGGCTACTGTGGGTGCTAAGGTATATAGCTGATACCCCCCAGGTTGCAAGTTACAGCCCATAGCAGAAGCGTGCATGGTGTGGCCCTGTCAGATTCTCATGAACCTGCAAATTCTGCTGATACCTTGTCACAAAGAGATGAAAAAGAAAGGACTGAAACTAGAAGGGAAATAAGGATATGCAATCATGTTTTCAAGTGTGAATTGAAAAACTTGCTTTTCATATTAACACATGCTGTGGTACAATGTTTCCTCTGTACATTCCCATCTCCACCTTGGCCTTCCTAACAGCCCCCCTACAATCCCAAGCAACGGAGGTATAGTCCTCCCTAGTGATGGCCCCTCCCTTCCTTTGGGTGTATGCCTCCGTTTTAGCTTTGAGACATTCCTGGATACTTTTGGTGATTCCTGGATACTTTTGAAGCCATGGGGGCTTTTGAGCACTCTTGCCCCCTTTGATCCATGTTGGGATTGCCACCCTTTGGGCTTGGAGGATCGTCTCCTTCAGGAACAACCACCTTCTTGGATTCCCAACTTCCCACCCCTCTGGGACCTCAGTGCCTCCCCAACTAGTCTCCTTAGCTCAATGAAATCTGCCCTCCTGAAATGCAGGGCTGCTGTCTTGCTGCAGGCCTTTGCCACCCTGCACTCGATGGTGAATTCCAGTGGGTGATGACAGCTATCACTCAGGTGATCGAGCACCCACAGTCCCCTCACCAGGTCATCGCTTGTGGCCAGGACCAGGTCTAACAAGGCCTTTTCCCTGGTGGGACTGTGCACTTCCTGGGTTAGATGGTGGTCCTGTAACATGGCTAGAAACCTATGCGAGTGGTCAGACCTGGCTGACTGCTCTTCCCAGCAGATATCCAGATTGTTTAGGTCACCCATGATGACCACATCCTTTGACTTAACTGCCTTTGCGAGCTGACCTGAGAATTCACGGTCTAACTCTTCTCCCTGGTTGGGTGGTCTGTAGTACACCCCCACCGTTAAGTCCCTTTCCCCTGACCCTCTTGTATTCTGACCCAGAGCACTTCAGTATGCCCCTCTTCTGACCCAGTGCTGCTTGTTGAGGATGTGAATTGTTCTTTAACATAGAGTGTCACCCCCTCCACCTTTCCTCCTTGTTCTATCTCTCCTGTACAGTCTGTAGTCCTTGATGTTCACCACCCAGTCATGTGTTGGATCCCACCACATTTCAGTGAGCCCCACTATGTCTGGGTTTGTGTTAGCTAGCAGGATGGCAAGTTCCTCCTGCTTGTTCCCCATACTAGGAGCATTAGTGTATAGGCATTTAAGGCCTCCTGAAGGTGTAGGCACTGCCCCCTAATCCCAGGACTATCCGGGCCCCTGTCTCTTACCAGGGTATTTCTTGTGCTTATTGTCAGTCTTGGCTGTTCTTGTGGGCAGCACTTAGTTTGGTATTCTGAGGCTTCCTCTGACCTCATCCCCCACTTCCCCAACAAGCCTAGTTTAAATCCCGCCAGAGGAGATCAGCCAATCTGAAAGAGAACACATGCTTACCTTTGGGGGAGAGGTGAAGCCTATCCCACCTGAGCATGTCTTTTGTCTTGAAGTATGGGTCATGGTCCAAGAAGCCGAAGCCCGCCTTGAGACACCATTGCCAAAAGTGCAAGTTGACCTCTCTAATGCAGGTCTCATGATGTTGTCCACATCCGCTTACTGGAAAGATGGATGAGAAGATCACCTGTGCCTCTGTCTTCTTCAGCTTGCCTCCCAGAGCATGGTAGTCCTTCATCAGATGAGCTGAGCTTCTCCTGGCTGCATTGTTAGTGCCCACATGAATTAGTACCATGAGGTAGTAATCAGTGGGCTGGATAATGATTGGGATCATCTCCATCACATCCTGAATCCTCGCTCCAGGCAGACAGGAGACCTCGTGTCAAAGGATCATGGCGACAGATGGGACCGTCTATACCCGTCAGGATGGAATCACCTATGATTAGCACTCGGTGTCTCTTCTTCCGGGTCAACTTGCCTCCTTCAGTCTGTTTAGTGCATGGCGTGACCTCCTCTCCAGAGGTTTCCAGGGTGTCACCAGGGCCTCATGCCTGTTCTTCAGCTGTACTGGGGGAACTGGTAGTGCACTGCTGTGAGCAACCCTGGCTCTGGAGGGAGCCTTCTGCCATTCTGCTGTGGAGGGCATCTCCCGGGGTGCTTCTCCCTTGGTGCTTGGCCCTGCAGGGAAAGGAAATACCCATCAATTTCATCCTCCACTTCTCTGATCCCCTTCAGCCTACTAAGCTCCTCCTGGAGCTCCCTCACCCAAACCTCAGGGGCCTGAAGAAGGGCACCTGCAGGACAGGTGTGGGGGCCCCCATTCTCTGCCTCTCTGGCCTCACTGGGCATCCCCCACAGGTGGGGTGATGCCAGCTTCCTCGTGGGCTCCGTCTGGGTGGAGGCCTCAGGAGCCCTGGGAAGGCAGCACCCCCCAGGCAGGGGCCCAAGCAGCACTTCACGTTGACACCATTTTTTTGTGTATGTGTGCACACATCTGTGTGTGGTGCCTTCACCTGACCCTTGTCGAAGACTTCCTCCTGGTCCTTCCTGCTTGCCCACCTGAACAAACACCAGCACACTGTGCCAGCTCCCTCTGCCCTGCTTACCTTATCCTATGACCCTGAAAAATCTGTGGCAGAAGATCCCGTTTACTCCTGCCCATGAACTGGCCTGTGAACTGCCTGGAAACTGCTCCTGTTGGCAGCTCCTGTTCACCGGCTCCCTGGTCACAGGCTTCTTGGTCACCTGGGGAGTCCCCTTTTATACCCTCCTGGGCCTGGTCTGGACTGACTCAGGCCCAGGCAGCTATCCCACAGCAATCTCAATCAGCAATCAACACTTGCTCACTCACTCCCAGCTTCTCAGAGCACACACCCACCAAACAAACACACACATGATTTAGCACTGGTGATATAATTATTATTGATGATAAGCAGTGGTAAAGGGAACACTGAATAGTATTGGTTCCATACATTTTTGAACACACCATCCAAAAAGTTGTTGGAAAGAGAGTCAAATCTGAAGATAGCTTTCATCAGAGTACAAACTGAAAAACACAAGCAAAACATCTACACATTTCAACTCTACCCAATTAGAAAGTTTAGGCAAGACTAGATTTCATGGATGCACTGCCATAATCCTTATTTACTTTCTGTTAACCCTTAAGCAGCTTATGAAAACAACTCATGCTTATTTCTGAAATATCTAAAACGTATGTCAGATATAAGTAATTTAACAAAATATTTGCCTGTAATGAATGATACATTAAAAAAAATTGTTGCAATCATATTGTGGTTTACAAAACTCAAATTATTTAAAGAGAAATGATAACATCTAGCAGTTAATGGCTTGATCCACTTTAAACAGATTCAATAGAACATAGTTATATAGATGAAAAATAAAGTTAATTTGGAACAGTTAAAGATATGAATGATACAAGCAAAGAATGACACTGAACTCAAGAGGACATCGATAAAAGCTGCTTGCAGATGTTAAAGAAGACCCCCCAAAATGGCACTTTAAATTTGGTGCACTCCCATGCTGAACCCAGTGCATGCCCAGAAGAGGCAGCATGTTAGTTGGATCTGGCTTGCCTATATAGATCGCCCAGTACCTATATAGTGGGGCTTTTTTGGTGGTTTTAACTGCGTCTCTCCTGGGGTCTCATAAAAAGGGAGGAAATGAGGTTCCTTTCTGTCCACCTGCCATGACTTGATGACAAAGAAAAAGAAATTGTACACAAAGAGCTACAATAATGGGTAATTTCAGTCCCTTTAAAGATGGGGTTCTCCCCATATTTGGCATATTTCTTAAGGCTCCACCTTCCTGACGCCTCTTCCTCACACCAACTGTTATGTAAATCAAGTGGTAATCACCAATATTTAGTGATGCCACCCGCCACCTTCTATATTAGGGTGTATGCAGGATAATAAATAATAAAGACTAGGCATTTGCCTTCTTAGTCTAGTGTCTGTACTGACTCAAATAAAATGTAACCAAAATTATTGGTGTATATCCATGCCCTGCCCAGGTGCTGGGCATTGCAGCACAATAAAGTGAAAAGAAACTTAACTTAATTTACACTAAAGACAATTGAACTCACAATTTCACACCACCTTGTATTTGGCACTTTGTGAGATACAAAATCATGTGACCCAGCTTGATGGTTGTCCACTCATCCATGTTCCCTCAGCTGTCTGGGAACTTTCAACACTTCTTGTGGGGTAAGGACTCCTAGCTCTTGTTTAACAAGCCCACTTTGGCTGAACTCCCGGGCCTCTACTTCTTGGCTCCTTGGGCTTCAAGACTTTGCATATAGCTCCTGCCCAGCTCAGCAGTACAGGATCAGGTCAAGCTAGAGAGCAGGGGCTCTTGCAGCAGCCTCTGCCTTGCTCTAATTCATGTTAGTCTTTTGCCACCTCAAGTGCCCAAACTCTTTCCATATCTGGGGTGCATCTTTTCAACATTGCTCCCTGCGTGCCCTCCAGTATGCAAGGAGTATGTGGTGGTGGCATGTGCCGCTCTTGCCTCTCTGCTTCGGGACCTTCAGGTAAGTTTTCCCTTTCAGCAGTCCTTCCCAGGCTAATTCTCCCCACAGCAAGGTTCGGATTTAGGCATATGCCGCCCCACACCTTCGGGGTTTCATCTGTGAGTCACCCCAGCTGCCAACATTATCTAATAGCTGATTGAATTGACTTTAGGTAAAAGTTCTGATGAAGCACCAGATCTATACAGACACTGCAGAACCAGGTCAAAGTAATTCACTGCTGCTTCTGTTACAGTACTTGTTTTTGTTTGGTTGTTTTTTTTAGAGTTTGGGAAGAAACAAAATTGGCTAAGTAAATGGATGTAGTCTTTAATGCTCTGGAGTGATTCTTCTCTAGATCACAGTTCAAGCACATTTAAAGGACATTATGACAAAGGTTGCCTACATTTGCCTGAGCCTTACCTGGTACGAACTGGCAAATGTCCTGCTATTCTTCAAGACTTCCTCTGGTACCTTTTGTGAATTCTCATTTCATGCCCTGAAAGTGAAGGAATCAATAACAAACTGTAGCAATAAGAAAGATTTCATGATGCAAACAGGTTTATTTCATCTTCCTAGGTGTAAAACAATAAGATGATGATATAAAATGGCTTGGAAGCCATGCTTCAAAAAAACTAACAAAGATACATAAATGTATCGCTATGCTTGTTTATTTTTCATAAAATAGAAAAAACTGGAAAAGTTGCAGACATTCAGAATTTGTGCTTTCACACTACCTGAATATACCAGAAATGGGGAGCTAGCAAAGTTAACAGCTGGATTTAAAAAAATAGGAATATACTCTAAAGAAATATGAGAATCTACAAAATAGGAAGAGAGCAAAGGAATCATGACAGGTTGAACACAGGCCAAAATCTTAAAATATGGTCTCCTGTATTTAGGCTCCTCAATCCATATTAAGGCACCTAAATAGCTGGTTGAATATTTAAAAGTATTGAGCATCTAGCACTCTCAGTGAGTTTATTTTGCTTCATTTGCTAAAGCTTCACTGAACATTTGTAAAGTGTATTTTGAAAGAGAGAGTGCAAGTATGAGGGAGTGCGTGCATGTGCACAGATGAACACATGCATCCAGTCAGTCTGCATAACATACACATGTGCAGAATGATGTGCATGTATGTTCTGAAGTATGATTTATGCTTAAAACAGAAAAAAATATTTTCATACAATAGTTTATTTCAGCAAAGAGACTTGGACAATGTTAGATTGAAGAAATAAGTATTATTCCTTAAATGTCATGTAGTGAAACATGTTAATATTACTTCATATCATATTGCCTGGAGCAGCTGAAGACATTTGTTTTATGGTTAAAACAGTCCTACCAAAAGGAGAAGCAGCTCTTTTTGGCAATGCCTTCTAATTCTGTGTTGTCTGTAAATTGAGACTTCACCAAATGGGGAGTGGGGTGGGCCATAGGATATCATGGGGCACCTATACACATGCATCAATGCTGCTTTAACACATTGTAATTACAGTGCATTGGAGAAGACTTGATTAATTGACTCTGTTGGAGTGTAGTAATTACCACACTCAAGCAGACTTCAGTGTCACATGTATTAGCAGCTCGATGCTGAAAAATAGTGGTGGGGGTGCTTTAACTAAAGCTCATTCTATGAGTTTTAGTTAAAGCACCCCTGCCACCATTTTTTAAGCTCAGGGATGCTGATACATGTGACACTTTAACTACAGCGTCTCTCAGAGATGCTCTAATTAAAGGACCCGGTACCCACACCCCCCAGAGCACACGTATAAATGCCCATGCAGATTTTTATTGTGTTTATTCTACTGAGATGGCATGTGCGGTCTCATTGAAAAGCCCCTGTTATGTTGTATCCATTTATGTTGCTTTTACCGTGGTATAGTTAATGTTGTGCTATCTGTATATATCTTTATGATTTTTGGACATGGTTTAGTCAAAGGAACTGAGGGATGTGTACTTAAGGAAAAGATAGCAGACAAGCCAAGGGATTGCCAGAGAGCCGTGGGAAAGAAATTTCTGTAGGATTCTGAGACTCATGGGGCGTGCCTACACATGGCTGTATGGTGCTATTGTTACCAGGCTGTCATTTATTACTTCTAAAAGATGGTGCAATGACAGCCCATACTGTGCTGTGCCAGCTGTGCATGGTTATTTTTAGCTGCTACATCACTGTAGCAGCATGTGATAACAAGGGAGCGCATCGCTAGTGCAATATATCTGTTGTGTCACCGTTTTTGCCCATCAATGCTATGTTGTCATAGCGTCACATGTAGAGGCACTCTTAAGAAATTGGGACAATACTTCTTGGGGACAGGGAAACTAGCTTGGAGGTCTTTTAAGGGCTGTCTCTGAGGTGGTCAGGGTGTTAAGATTTTCTCAGGCTTTGGAGGAGTTCAGATCCCAGGTGGTCAGGGCTGGTAGGATCAGCCAGGAAGCTGATCTCTGGAAATGCTGGCTGGTCTCTGATGGGGTGGCTAGGTGATAGCAAGATTAGAGGGTAAGAAACTTAACTTTTCCTTTTGTTCTGTCTTCAAACATATGGTCAATTTTTTCTTGCAAAATTATTTTCTGTTATATAATAAATCCATTTATTGTTTTGCCTCCTTACTGATTGCCTGTAATAAAGAGTGATCACTCAGGGAGTGATATTGCGGGCTAATATCCCGTCCTTACTTAAAACTGAGGTAAAGTATTTGTTTACTTGTGGGGCCATACCCAGTTTGTCTTTCATCTTGACCTTATCCTGACTACATAGTAGCCCTAATACTTCTTTCCTTGTTTTCTTTTTGCTTATATAGCTAATTTTTTTTGCTGTTTTAGATTTTCTTTCCAAAGTGTAACTCAAGTTGAATTCTGGCACTTTTACTTTGTTCCTAGTATGGACTCATAGAAATTTAGGGCTGGAAGGGACCTCAGAAGGTCATGCAATCCACCCCTGTGCTCAAAGCAGGACCATCCCCAACTAGATCATCCCAGCCAAGGCTTAACAACCTCCAAGGATGGAGCTTCCACCACTTCTCTGGGTCCCCTGTTCCAGTGTTTTACTACCCTCCTGGTGAGAAAATTCTTTCTAATATCTAACCTAAACTCTTGCTACAACTTAAGACCATTGCTTCATCTTCTGTTATCTGCCACCACTGAGAACCCAGCTCCATCCTCTTTCAAGCCCTACTTCAGATAGTTTAGGACTGCTATTAAATCTCCTCCGAGTCTTCTCTTTACTAAATAAGCCCAGTTCCCTCAGCTTCTTGTAAGTCATGTGTCCCTGTACCTTCACCATTTGTGTTGCCTTTTGCTGGACAGTATATGTTTTATGATCTCAAGAGTATAGCATCCCCCTCTTCCCCCCTGATAAATACCACTTTCTATAATGTGGTAGCTAATCACTGGCCCAAACAGAAGAGTGGTATTACCAGTGTAAATATACACTACATCCTTATGTCTGAAGTTACAGGGTGTTATCTTTTCTGCAGCAAATGAAGACCTATTGCCACTACATCCCTGTCTCTTTGGAGTTATTAATGGGGTTTTTTCCCCCCACTTCAGATAGTCAAAATCTCAAAATGTTTGGAAACAGATAATCTGAGAAAAACAAAGCAGCTTGGGCAAATTGAATTATTTAATTTTGATAATTTAGAAACATTTTGGTATTATGTTAATCTTTTCTTTTTGCCACTTTAGTCTAAATTTTAGTGATAAGATAAAGTGAAGTTATTTTTACTTAAAGAAAACAAGTTTATTGGTGGAAAGATGTTGAAATGGGCCATTTTGATCATTTTGAAACTTTCTGCAACTTTGCTAGGTGATGACTGAAACAAACTCTGTTGTACATACAGCATCTATTTTGTTGACTTAGTATTTTTCAGCTAAAATAAAATAATCCTCAAAAATTTCCCATCCAACTTTAATTGAAAATTTCCTTGAGTATCTGTACAAGTGCTTGCTAGAATCCAGAGCAATAGCAACCTGATCATGGCTTGTTTTAAAAAAAAATCCCTGCCTGCCCCCCGCAAATGTTTTTGGTTTAAATATTCTTCTGCAGGCTGAATATTCAACCTCTGCCATAATATATCCTTTGGCAAGAGCTCATTATTGAAAATGACTGGTGTATGTGACCATACAAACTTTGTGAACTGTAAAAATGTTGGAGGCAGTGTAGTCTTCACCAGTAAATCGGGGTGAAATAAATTGCACCCTAAGGGCAATTAATTTCAATGAAAGGCAGGCAGCGTTTTCAATGTCTGCCCTTTCTATGGTTTCTGACAGGTGCAGTCAATTTTTAAAGCTGCTGGAGGTGTGATAGGAGGCCAGTTGGGAGCAGCAACTGAACAGATGCACTGAAATTGTCATATCCTCTAAATGACCTGGCCATTGTCCAGTTCTTGGTGGTACTCCATTAGCAGGAGATAGCAAAGACTCTGAGCTGGATCTGGCCTATATTTTTATTAGTCAGGGTCCTTTTAGTAGTACTTTCTGGGGGGGTTTTGCTCAATTTCTCCTCTTCCCTTCTTTTCTGAAACTTGATTCCATAATATTATTATACTATTTGGGTTCTCTGAATGTTTTCTTACCAAAGAGTCAATGTGTACATTGGATGTAGATTTAAAGATATAGCAAGGCTTAAAAATTAATGATAAAATACACTTAAAGTATGAGAAAAGAACATATGCAAAATTTAAGCTCAGAATCTTGGTAGGAATAAAAAACAGAAAGATATATTATGCAGCTCCTGGGCGCATCTACACAAGATGCCAACTGCACGATAGCTTAATACCACTGTTCAGTAGAGTGTCACAGGAAAAACTGTGCTAATATGTTAGTAGTAGTACTATTAGGCTACTTCTCAGTTAGCATCACTAAAAAGTTATGCACCGGCACTACTGCGCAGTAGCTTAATACTGCTGTGCAGTAGTACGTTGGTTATCCAAGTACTAAACTTAATGCACAGTAAGTACTGTCCATTAATGACTGTGTAGATGCACCCGTTATGAATTTATATAAGGATAATTTTTTCCACTGAATAGGACTTCCTCATCTTCCTCGGCATGGAAGGGTAAGGACACTGACTCTGATGTTTTCCACCATTCTATCAAGACGCTACTATTAAGGGAAAATGTTTGGTTTGGTTAAAACTCAGTGTAATGGTTTCCAAATAGAGCACTAAAAGTTTGCTTCTCATCTTATGTCTGCTGTATTGCACTGCTGATATTAGAACTAAGTCCTTGTTAGGTCATTATGTAACTGTTTGGGGGTTTTTTTAATACAGTGAATGTAATGGACAGAAATAGCCTGCCACACTTGCGTTTTCAGGCAATGTGCAGGGAATGCAAAGCTAATTGGCCTTTTGATGTGAGAATATGGTGGCCTCTTAATAACTTTAAAGTCCTTGTATGTGGAAGGACCTCTCACAAATGAACAAAATTATTTAATTCTCCTACGGCAAGGAGAATCTGACACACATGTGGAAAGTCCCTTGGGATGTGTTGGGATCACTTGGAATAATTATAAATAGAGAAGCAGAGTTACTTTTATAAAATATAAGCAAACAGGAAAACATTAACATTTTAATATTGTTGTTTCTATGAGCATACCACAGAAATAACTAATTCAAATGGAAATTATGAGTCTTAATTAGGAGCTCTAATTCTCAAGGGAAAGGGCCTATGAAAATGCAGATTGCTGTTATACATGATTATTTTTAGATTAACAATTATCTGTTTGATATGCCTTAAATTAAAGATAACAGTATGAGAACACAGTATGAGGTATTTCTTGTTTCTTTGGAGTCACAGGCTCTAACCCTACCCTCCTTGAGTGCCTGCCTGATCCCGTGCACTGCTCCCCTCTCTGCGTTGTTCTCCCTGCTAGGTGTGCCGTACTCCAAAAGAAAACAACTGCACAGGCCACCTGTGGCATGCGTGCTGTGAGTTGGCCACCCCAACTCTAAGTCATCCATTGAAATATTATATATTTTATTAAATACATTAATTTCTGTCTAACAAGCAATTTTTTTATTTTTCTCTGTCTACATCTTTAAATTTGAGTCTGTAATCCAGAACACCTCCTTTTTGCTTTGGTTTTTTCCACCACTTCTGCTTGAGTAAGAGACTTCACTTCCTAAAGCACTAAATAGGCATTGGTGCACGTACGTTCATTTTTGTTGCATCCACTGTCTTTTTTTTTTTTTAGAAGAAGCATTGTCTAGTAAATAAGTATTATATTAAGTCTGATTGATTATGGAATACATAAGTATGAAGGACTATCATCTTCAGTATGGCATATGCACATACATATCTACAATATTCTGAATATTTAATTCTGAACTGAAATAATATGCAGTAGTTCATCGCATATGGTTCCATCACATCAGAGTCGTGGTACACTCTGGTAAACTGGGAACTTGACTGGGACGTATGATGCTTATGTGTAATTCTTAGCTGTTATTGATTTTGTGGTGGTCTTGAGTAAGTCACTTACCTTTCTCGTGCCAATGGAAAAAAAAAATCTTGACCCAGAGTACCACTTAAGCCTACACTTACTTTTTAGCAACTTATTTCAGTGGGATTTAAATTTCTACATAAAGTGAAGTGCATATCTTCATATTGTCCTTTTTGCCTCTCCCTATTTCTTTTTTTTATCTATTTGCACTGCAGTCCTTTTGTGGAAGAGGTCATCTTGTCTTCTGTGTTTGTACAAGGGCTAGCACAACCTCAGGTTTCTTGTACAATTGTAACTTAAAGAATAATATTGGAAGTCTATGTTAAGCTGTGATAAACCTCAGCCTGGACATTTTATCTAAATAGCTTGCAAAAACAAATTAAGTAGTATCTGCAAATATGTCATTTAATCTTTCATTTTTGGAGGGTTTTTGTTTTTGTTTTCTACAACTGGAAGATATTCATTATTTTGCATACATCAAGTATAGTTCAACTTACTACTGACACATAATCTAATTGTCTTTAAAATGTTTTGTTGTTGTTGTTGATTGCTAATTTTCAGGTAATGACTTTCTAATTGATTTCCTCAATATGAAATACTATTGATTCATTCCCTTCAATGAAACTCAGTTGGTTTCCTACAAGAATTTATGAAAAGGTGCTGAAAGCAAGTATCCATTGCTGCTGCTTTCTTTCCATCTTGTTTTCCATTCTACTGTGTCAAAAATGTATTCCTTGCAAGCTCAGACTAACAAAGCTAAACAATTTAGTTGTATATGTATGAGTGTGAAATGGGCTGTTAGAAAAATATATCCTTTTCAAAGATGCATTGAACTTCTGTGACTTTTTTCCTAAAAGCTAGACATTCACTATGTCTTCTGATTTATTAATATGACAGATACTTAACATTTGTACCAAAGTTATTCTCCCCAATCAGTTTGGAGTGCACACAGATTATCTGAATGGACAGTATTTCACAAAAGAGAAAAAGCAGTTTTTAAATGGAAATATTAGCTATTTTGTGATTATATTGTCTATGTCTTTTTCAGTGAAGTCATGGTTGAATTTATGTGGAGATTACTTGACAATATTCCGTTACTTTACAGAATAGCAATCCAAGCTGAAAAACAACACATGGAATAAGAGCAGTAACTTGAATAAGAACAGTTCAGTGATTCTGTTTAAAAATGGTGCTGGTCCCTGAAAGTAACACGCTGATCACATCTACATATGAAATTAAAGTGAAGAAATAAACTGTGGTGCATATTGCACCAGAGTTTATTGCTACTGGGCGCCATGTTTACACGTGTGCCCAGGACCACAGCATGTTGAGCCAGGTTGGAGCAGTCCCAGTAGGCAGGGTACCCAGGGGTTCAGCTTACTAGCTCAGGCTGTTCCACCCCAGCTCAGCATGTTGTGGAGGGGCTGTTTGGGGCTTGAGGGTGTCAGGCAGCCCCTGCACTCAAGCACCCTCATGCTCTAGCCAGCCCTGTCAGTGTCTACATGTTTCATAGTTTCATAGTCAGTAGGGTCAGAAGGGACCTGAGCAGATCATCGAGTCTGAATACATATGTGTTGCTGTTCACTAAACAGCTCCATCATACAATAGTACTTCTATTTACAAGTACTAGCCAACAGTGGAATTAACTAGTTTCATGCGGCCTAATAGGGACACGGTTGTAGACCCTGAGACTTTGGTGTGGAGCTAATTAGGCAGCTCTGCTGCGAAAGTCCCATGTAGATATATGCACTGAGATAGAATTCAACAAAAGATAAGTTAAAAACCAAGCTATTATATTGAACTGATTTTGTAGGTTTATTGATGTGGGGGAAGCTCAAACTGGTGTCCTTAAAAGTTATCTGGAGACCTTGCAAACCCAGGAAAATTCTGTCTGTCACTACAAGCTGTTCCTGAGTTAAGATGTATTTATTCTACATGTCCTAGACTTCTATTGTTCAAACTACCTTTTTGCCTTAATTATCTGATTACTTTTGGTAATGTAGAAATATATCCACAGATGTTTCATCACACTCCCTGTGTACCTAAAATAAGAGAAAATATTAACGTGATAGTGCAGCTCTTTTTATCTACCATGCTTAAGGTATAATTGTATCGAATAGTTGGAAGCTAAAGATAGACAAGGTCAGGCTAGAAGTAAGGCACAAACTGTTGAGGTTAAATATTTTCCCAATCTTACAGCTAGGCAGAATGAGACTCAATTAAGATACATTGCTTGTCTAAGGTTAAGCACATAGTAGAGCAAAAGTTAGGGCTTGTAAATTTTTCTATCCAACTCCTGTACTCACTGCATGGACCACTAGTTTTCAAGATGAGTTCAGCACCCAACGTGACATTTTATATTGCTATAGCCACTTATCTCAGGGGAACTTCAAGGTACGATTTAAAGGTAAGTAAATCATGCTTCACAACTCTTGTGGGCAATAATATAGTTTACTAGCTCCCTTTGACTGTAACTACAGAAGTTAACAACTTTACTGGAAGCAGTTCTACCTTCCCAGTTCTATATTAACTTTCCACAAAGGCAGGTTTGATTTGAACACATTTGTGGAATTAGGGAGCTATAAGGCAGATAAATGGTAGCATAACAATAGAGATAAACTTGGCTAATGCCTTGGAGAGACCCAAGAGCTGGTAATATCACGGGTGCAGCATGCCAGCAAATGACACTTGAGACAAACTGGAGGAAAGTGGGTTGAGATTTGCAGGACTTCCACCATCTTTCCTTGAGGATCTTTGATATTTGCATGGCTACAAAATTGCATGTTCTGTCTCTTCTCTATTTCTTCTAACTTGTTATAGTAACAAGTGTCTGCTGTGGCATACCTTTATATCTCAGAAGAAAGGGACTGTTGTACAAAAGAACTCCCATACTACTTGTCTACATAGGAGTATAACATGTGACACTGTTATTGCATACATGGTTTCTGTTTCCATGCAACTTTCCTTTGCTCTTTATCTCGAATACATAAAGTGTGCTCAGTGCAGCTTGATGCTTTTACCTAGTGATTGCACAATTAAAAGGCAAGATCTAAAATTTTGTTATGATCATTTACAAAGAGATGCATGCAAAGACTGACCAAAAAAGAAGCTAAAGTTATCTGGCACAGATATAATCTCCCATATCATTGGAAAAAAATGACTTGCAAACAGATGATGATCAATTCAAGAAGTCTATGGGCCAACGAGAGGCAAAGCGCTGCTCGACCTGGTACTGGCTATGGGGGACGACCTAATCGGTGATCTAGTGATCGATGGGAAGCTGGGTGACAGCGACCACAAGCTGATCACCTTCACCATCCACCGTAAAGCTGGCAAGGCAGTCAGCAACACAGAAGTCCTTGACTTCAGAAAAGCCGACTTTGACAAGCTCAAGAGGCTTGTCGGTCAGGC
>NW_017728886.1:95380530-95392872 GCF_001723895.1 Crocodylus porosus
CAAGAGTAAATTGGATGCTTATCTTGCTGGGATCCTATGACCCCAGCTGACTTCCTGCCCTTTGGGCAGGGGGCTGGACTCGACGATCTCCTGAGGTCCCTTCCAGCCCTAATGTCTATGAAATCTATGAAATTGATTCTAAATTCTTCCCAGCAGCTGGGAGATTGCAGGAGCTGTGATCTCCCAGACGCAGGCTGCCTATACCTACATATTAAAGCTGGATCGCATATTTTTGAGCAACAATTTTATAGCGGATTGAACCTTTTTAAGACATCATAGTTAATTTGCAAGCGTCTAAATTTATTGTGCAATTAAGGTAATCATGCAATAGGTAATACATGTAGAAGGGGCCTTATTGTTGAAAATAAGCTAAGCTTTTTAGAATACTAAGACTGCATAAACTATTCCCAAATGATGTAAATGGTTTATCAATAATAATACCGTTATAAGAACATTAAATGATAACACATTTATCTACACCCGTACCCTCATGTTGCTGCACTTTCAAGGTGTTGCATTTCAGTAATGTGCAAACTATGTGGTAAATGCTTTTCTTTGCAGCCCACTATATTAGATGTCATTAAAGTAGTAAAATATTCATTATAATATTATTTACTAAATTAAATTACTTCTTATTGTAAACGACAAATAGTTCAAAAAGAAGGGTATGCTTTTCAGTTAGGACAAAATCATGGGGTAAGGATGAAAAAAAATTTGAAACTTAAAAAATGGAATACTTCAGCTGTGGACAGCTATATATACAGCCCTCTGCTACAATCCCCAGCTGGAATGCTTTAAAATTACTATGAGCAGAATTGAAATGCACATAGATAAACTGCCTTTCTCATCCCATCCCCCACCCCTTGAGAATGTGGGGCACGGAGCTCTATGGGATGCTGAAGGACTGAACCCACCCCTATCATTTACTGTGGAGGAAGTGTTTATTTGAAAGCGTTTCTTAACAGTGTGCACTTTCTCCATGTTTTTTTTTTTTTTACTTTCACCATTTTTGAGTACTTCTGGAGTACATCTGTCCATTCATGCCTTTAGTTCACTCACAGACCTAGTAAGTCAGATCATCTGTTTGTTCTATCAGTGGCAGATATTACATAGCTCTCCTCACAACAGTATCTGAGCACTTCTTCTCAGAAGAAGTGTATGTTTGAATGTATTCTTCCATATCCCTATAAAGCAAGGATTTGTAGTTAATCCAGGCTGAACTAAGGGTATATCTATACTTTGCAAGTCAGCTGAAACATCCTGAGCAAGCTCTGTGCATGCTAGCTCTGGAACCACAAGCAGTATTAGCTGTGTTAGTGCAGTGCTGTGTCTAGGCTAATTTGTCACAGTATTGTGTGGGCTAGCTGAAGATGTTATATACTCCGAGCTAGTAAGAATGCCCCAGCATAGCAGTACCTTGTATTTTATAAATTTACTGTAAGGCATAAAGCAGTAAAGTCATGTGCTCAAAGTCCCACAAAAAGCTGGAGTAGAATCAGATTTTCTGAACATCAGTCCAAAGTTTTAGTAATCACCAGAACACATTGTATGAAACTTCCTTCCACCCTCTAGCTGGCTGTTTCTTCCCTTGATGAGTCTTTGTATTTGGGCATTTGGGGTCGAAAGGAGGAATACAGGACAAGATATAGCTGTTCTCCTATTCAGTTTTTTTTCCTTTTGACTCTTTCCCACCTTTGCTACATCTGTTTTTCTTCTCTGCCCTGTTTTGATAGGTGGATTATAGAAATTAGACTGAAAAAAATCCAGATATTTCTCAGCTCCGGATATGGGCCACCACAAAACTTTTCTTTGCAGTGACTTCAAATCTTCTTACTACATTTCCTTTTTAGAGCATCTGTTAATACGAAAAGGATGAGTCATATACTATAAGTGTCATCAAGGTTTTAGTTGAATTACTATTAGCTGCTTGTCCCTTATTTTAACTAGCATTTTCCAGTAAATCACCTTTTCTGAGGATGCATGTTTTAAGAGGTAGACATTTATTTTCCGTGAATGATCAGTTTAACTTGAACAAAACTTCTAGCTACATCTGAAATCAGAGCACAGTTCTTGAGATGTTTAGCTGTACATAGAATCATTACATTGCCTTGCTATGCCTGAATGGATGTCTTGGTTCAATAAATTTAGCAGATGATTCACAGAGATAAAAAATGGTGGTGCACTTGTCATAAAACTTTGAGAGACATGCATCATAAATTAGAGAACTATACTTCATGCTGCTTTTCTCTCTCTCATATTATTTTCTGTACACAATTAATAACTATAGCCTTGATTCATTGCCTGCTGAAGGAAACCAGGTTCATTGCTCGCAATGGCGCAAGGTCCATGAAATAGTGGAAAGCAATGCTGCAATCTTCCCTATGCGAATTAACCTGCAGGTATTTGGTCAGCCTAAAGAGTGGAGAGGAGACTGGATGAATCCACCTTGGTTCATGTCTTCGATCATGAATTAAAGCCATCCTCTTACAAGATGTACTAAACACCAGTCCAGAGCTCTAATCATGAGATTGTTTTATGAAAGTGTACTCCACCCTTTGGCTAGCCTTGTTTCTTCCCTCAGTGAGTCTATATTTGGACATTTGGGATGGACAGGATGATCCTGTGACGACATCTCTTCTTGCCCATAACCAGGTCAGATCGCAAAATAGTGCCAGCATGGTTTGAAGTTCTGAGAAAATATAACAAAATATTATGAAAGATTGAATGACAAAATATTTGTAGAAGTTGATGGGTTTGGGAAGGGTTTTTTTTGTTTATATAGTGTGTCAGGAGACCAAACAAGACCTGGGAGATCTGTTAGGATGGAGGTGAGACTAACTGGCCTGTAGTTACTAGGATCCTCCTTCCTCCCCTTCTTGAAAATAGGAACCACATTGGCCCTTTTCCAGTCCTCCAGGACCTGCCCTGAGTGCCATGAGCATTCAGACAGCCGTGCCAGTAGTTCTTCTATGACACTGGCCAATTCCTTCAGTAGTCTGGGATGCAGCTCATCCGGGCCTGCTGATTTGAACACATCCAGTCAATCCAAGTGACTCTGCACCAAGTCAGTGTCAACAGTTGGTAGGCTGGTGTCCATCTGATGCCCATCTAAGAACCCATTAGGAGATTTATCTTGATCCCTGTTACATGACAGCATTTCTGTTCAATTCTGCATAGTTCAGCATTAGTTTATTTCACATCTAACTATGTTTCAACTGTTTAGCACAGTAAATGTGATACAATTATATTATTATTTGAGCAAACATTTTTCCTTTCTGTTTTTCAGCCTTGTGTTGTACTTTGACAAATCCTTTCAAATAGAATACTGACTTTTTCAGTTTCATGGAAACATGATTAGTTGATGGTCTGGTTTCCCTCATTACAATAACCTGAGGAGAATGAGAACGTGCTAAAATTCATCTTTTGAAATTTTCAGAGATTTGAAGTAGGGAAATAAAAAAGTAAATTGTCCCTTATTGAAGACTAAATATCTTATTACCTTACCATGATGACATCAAATTAACTCAAAAAAAGGAACAAAATAGAAGAATTTTACATTAAAATAAAAGGTGGTAGCATGGGCTGGTTCAGACTGTAAACTAAGGAAGGAATTGTCTATAGAAGGATATAAAGAAGTGAATATGTTTTTACGTAACTAATTAAAATCTCTTTTTATGTAATTAATACATACATTCTTGCTATATTTATAGATAATTCAGTTTTGTATAGAAATATTTTTGTTTTGTGCATGCTTCATGATACAGTGATATCCTCAGAGGAAATATAATATCTATTTTTGTGGATATCAATAAGTGACATCTAAACTCAAAAGGTTTTGTTAAATATCTGTGTGTGTTTTCTATAGTCACCTGTTGAATTTGATGAAACTTGAGTCAAATTTTGAAATTAAGTTATTGATCTTATATTTCTAAATACATTTCTCACATACAATTTATGTTATAAGAATATTAATTTTCATGGTTAAGCACTTAAAAATTAGGAAATGATGGAAGTAGTTTCCCGTACAACCTTAATTTATCCCCTCCCCACCTCTTCTCCCTCTTCAGAACATATACATTATGATACAGTTTTTATTTAAATAAATTAGTGTATGTTTATCTATAGGAACTCTTTGTTCAGTGAACAAAAATGAAGATAACAGTAATCAAATACCTGAAGGGATATTATGAAGGGATGGAGATGGGCTTTTTTCTGTCCATAGGGGACATGACCGGGAGCAGTGGACTCAAGCTGCAGTGGAAGAAATGTAGGTTGGAGATTAGGATGAACTTTCTGATTATGAGGGTCATCAAGTATTGGAACAGGCTACCAAGAGAAATGTTTTTTTCTATCCTTGAAAGTTCTCAAAAGAAGGTTAAACTGGCACTTCACTGGGATGGTTTAGTTAGGGATGATCCTGCCTTGAACAAGGGGCTGGACTGTATGACCTTTTCAGTCCTACTTTCCTACGATTCTTATAACTAGTGAGCCCAAAGCAGTGGTTCACCAATATTGTGATGCTGCTCAGTTCTCTCACTCCTGCTTAGAACATACTACATTCTAGAAATGAGGCAGTTTTGCAGAAATAGCCCTGAAGATGTGCCACTAAGCAAAACCAAAGAGAGTATTGTTGTGTACTTCCTCATGCTTTTCTAAGTCAGCTACTTTGCCTCATTTCCAGTATTTGGCATGCACAGAGCAAGAAGGAGTGGGCCAGGGTATACGTCTCACTGGTGATCTTTGGTACAGCACAGAGATGGCATAAACATGCCCTGAATTTTCTCTTCACAGTTAAATGTGTGGCCTCATGCCTTTATTATAGGATGCTGTTTAAACCTTCTCATGAGAAAAAATATTATTTTCTCCATGTTCCTTCTCCACCATCCATACTAAAGGATCACATGTATTAATGGTTTTTTTGTTTTTTAGTTTCAGAATACCCTATAAGATGAGTGAACATTATCTCCATTTGATAGAATGGGAACTGAGATGCAGAAAAATTAAAGTCAAAAGTCCTTGCTAATTTGGGGGGCACATTATGAGATGCGGGACTTGATTTTTACTGAATTCATTTCCAGTGTTGAATACTATTTCTCTGCATCAGACCTTAAAGTTTCAGATCCGAAAATATGAACATATAGTAAGAGATCACCAGCGTTGCATAGGATCTTTGTAGCAGAATCAAGGATAGAATCCAGTTTATCATGGCAGAATTTAAATAGCCTTGAGCATAAGACTGTCCTTCCTTTCCCTGCTGTCTCTGCTTCATTCATTGCATGCGTCCCAGTTCTGCAACAGATAACCCAGGTTCTCATCAGTCTCATTAGTTATGCAATCCTGATTTATTCTTAAAAGAATTTTTTCTTTTCAACTGAATAGATACTTCAAGGAGCTCAATTTATTTAGCTTATCCAAGGTTAAGGAGCAGCTAATTCACAATCTGTAAACATCTACACAGGGAACAGAAATGAGCAGAGGAATTTTCAGTCTAGCAAAGACACAAAAGTACTACAGCAAGATGCAAGAGTAATGCAGTTAACCAGTAAAAGAACTTACTCAAGACTGTGATGGATTTTCCAACAGGGAATATTTACAAATCAAGATTGTTTTTTCTTAATAAACATTGACTCAGGAATCTGGCATTTTATGCAGGAGGTAAGACTAGATCAGTAGAGCTTAACCTTTTAGCGCAATAGTTAGCATTAATTAAATTAGATCAGGGCTTGTGATTTGCACCATGAGTCACCACTTCCCTCTGGTAGGTGAGGTAAGGAGACAGATGCCAGTGTCAGAAGGAAGGGAGTGTGGATAGGGAGGGAGAAAGAAAGAGAGCCTACATCTGGTAAGCAGTGCTTGCTTAGGAGAAGGAGAGAAACAAAGGTTAGGGGAGATGTAGAGACAGAGAGAAAGCAATACCTGCCGTAGGGGTGGGAGGAGGGAAAGATCATGGAGGGTTGAGGATGGGAAAGGGGAAGATGAGCAGGGATGGTGATGGACTACATCCAACTACTTGCTGCTGATCCCCTGTGCTTCAGACCAGACCTAGTCTCTTTTTTGGTCAAATCTGGCCCTCAGGTTTTCGGATGAGCACTAGTGGGTTATATGATAATAAAGGTCTCATGATTTTATAATCTACTGATCTACTGGAATGTATATGTATATAAGTTAATTAAATGAATTTAAACTGTGCCATTCTAATATTATAAAAGGCTTAGTCTATCTGTCTGTCTATAATGCTTTTTTCATGCCCTGATTAGGTGTCTCAGCAGCCAATCAGAGTACTCTCCACAGACAGACACATGGCAGAGTGCTGCCAAAACAGCAGAGAGTGAGGGTCTTTGCCCCCCTCCCCTGTTTCTTGGAGGCAGAGGAGGACAGTGGGGACTGGAGTGCCACCATATTGGAGGGCACAGTGTTGGGAGGTGAGGGCAGTGGTGCTGACGTCACCCCCCTGGTCTGCTTTTGGAGCTAGGTGCCCGTGCCCCCCTCCCAACAACAGCTGGCAGAGAGGGGAGGCAGTGGGGGAGTGGGAAAGGGAGGGGGAGTTACCAGTGGCTGCACCCCACTACACCTGCAACTGCCACTGCAACCATGACTGCAGTGGCAGTTGTGGGCCCCAGCCCTGGCCCTGACCCAAAGTGGTGGGGGGGAGGTGGAGAATGTCTCAGGCCCTGGCCCTGGCCTGAAGCAGTAGCAGGGAGGAGGGAAATATCTCAGGCTCTGGCCCCAGCCACGGCCCAAAGCGGTGGGGGGGAGGCAGGGAGTGGCCGCAGCTCTGGCCCAAAGGGGAGGGGGGAAATAGCTCAGGCCCCCACCCAAAGCAGTGGGGGGAGTTGGGGAGCGGCCCTCACCCCAGCCCTGGCCCAAAGTAGCAGGGGGAGTCAGGGAATGGCCCAGGCCATGGTCCAAAGGGGAGGGGGGAAACAGTCCAAGCCCCAGCCCTGGCCCCAGCCTGAAGTGGTAGGGAGAGGTGGGAAGTGGCCCCAGCCCTGGCCTAAGGTGGGAGGAGGGCCAGATGCAAACCTCTGTTCCCTCCCACCCTCTCTCCCCTTCCCACCATCATTCTTGACAGGCATTTTGCTAGTAACTCATAAAAACAAAAAGTCTAACCAAGATTGCTCAAATATCATAATTCTATTTGTTTCCTTATCTTCTCACTCACATTGTCGTTTAATATAACCATGTACTAAAACTCATATGAATCTATGACAGGGATGGAACCTTTGGATTTACTGCATAGCACTTTGCAATATAAGCTCAAGAAGTGTACTAGCACTAACTTATATGAAACTCTTTCTTGGAGAGGCTCACAGATACTTGATAAGATTCAAGTATGCTGGGTGTCACTTCAGGGTGTCAAGAGATGTATGTCTAGAAAGCACAGATGTTTTGTTCTTTTTCCCTCAATTTATTTCATTTCCCTACCATCCAACCTATACCTTGTCAGTTCGATGCCTTCCTGGTTTCTGGATCCTTTGTCTTACTTTCTTCAGGTCCCTTATGAAAGTCCTAGTTTTCTTGCATCCCAGTCTATCCTTGGTCTTGACAGTGCCAGTACTCACTCCCATTCTCAGTACCAGTTCCTTATCCTCCATGTTTTCAGTCCTGGTTCCAGTCCCAGTTCCAGTCTTTTCCTCCAGGTTCAAAGTTTTAAGCGGTTTGTCCTGCATCAGTTAAAGCTTTTGATTCAAGGTTTTTCCTCCTGCATGCAGGTGGGTACCAACATTCACAAAGGAGAGACAGACTTGGTTTCAGTTGTGGTCCCCAAGCCAGCAGAGACTTTCAGAGAAAAGAGAAAGTCTGGCTTTTGATGGCAATAATCTTCTCAGTGGTGCTTTCAAATGTGTTTAGAGAAATATCCTGATGGGAAAGACATGTTCCATCAGAGCCTATTCACTTCTGTTGCGTTCTTAAAATGCCAGTCATTGAAATTGCATTGAAAACAAATTCTGAGATACTGGGGGGTGGGGTGAGGGGTGTTGCTTATCTCTAAATCCTCTCAAAATGAGGACATAAATAAATATAGAAGCAATCAAATAATTATAGTGACAATAACAATTGGAAAGTGTTTTGCTGCCAGGGCATGGTTGCTATAGGTCTTCAGAGAACGTTTTACATCATAAGTCCAAATGATACCAAAGTAAATTCCAAAAAATAGCTACAATCCTCAACCCCAGGTGGCTTCACTGGAGGGAAAGGCATTGTCCATAACTGTATATAATATAAAAGCCAACACTAATCAGACTCATTACAAATCCTCTGCTGATTTCTGTTCCCGTGTAGATGTTTACAGATTGTGAATTAGCTGCTCCTTTACCTTGGATAAGCAAAATAAATTGAGCTACTTGAAGTATCTATTCAGTTCAAAAGAAAAATGTAAGTTAAATGTATATGATTAAAAAACAGCTTGTGGAAGGAGCAATTCAAGTGAAAGGGCATGGACTCTCAGAGGGCTTGCTTCTCTTGTTCTGTTATTTTTTTGTGGCTATGATTATGGATAGATGTCTACCTCAGGCCCACACAGATCTCCATTATTTTCAAATGGTCAACTTGTTGTCAGAAACCTTTGCTGTGTTGTTGTTTTTTAATTTATTGGGGGTGGTGGGAATACTGGCCAGAGCCAGCATCTTTGAAAAATACAGGATTTTACAATATTAATTATCGTCCTGTCTGAGCATCCTTTGAAGTCAAGCTATTTATACAGCACTTTTTCTAATTAGACAATCTCTTCCAGACATGTCTTCCTCTCTCTCCCCTGTATATAAACTTTTGGTGAAGAAAAACAACAGATGACTGTACACAGAAAATAATATATGACCAGGCATGTTCTCAGTTACCCTGCTTCTTGTATGTGGTGCTGGATGACCTGAGGGGCACCTGTGAGGCATTTTTTTTCTGAGAGCTGACAAGAGCCATTGTCTTCCTAGAAAAATAGACAGATGGCTCAGTAATGTTCCTGAGCATAGAAAGGAATGAATATATCAGGAAGTTGGAAGATAAAGCAAACAATTCAATGTATTTTTTGGAAGGGAGGAAGAAAAGGGGGAGGGTGTGGGTGGAGGAGGGAAAGTATTTTTAGCTTTATTTTACATTACACTGAGGAAGTTAAAAAAACAAAACAAAAAGGTAACATCTATTGTACTGGGAGAGGGAAAATATGAAAAAACATTTTTTAGCTCATATTCAGCTAATCATAATCTCACATGTAACATTTTATATTTAAGGAGACAATATTTGGTGAGTTTGAATTATGATTTGAGATTTAAATGCCACAAACTGTGTATAACTTTTCATAAAATATTTGCAAAGCTAATTTATATTTTGCCCTTTAGGTTCTGGGAAAAAAATATATTAGGCTTATGTATCTTTAAACTATTACTCAGATGCAGTATCTTGTTGTTTATATGCTGATCATGCCATGTCTCTCCCCCTTTTGCTGTTTTTCCCCCCTAAACCTTTTCCAGATTTATATTTTTCATTGATGTCAACAGGAGGCATGTAGGAACAACAGAAGGTATCACTTTTTTGAGAGTCATATTGTAATCGATGATAAATTCCTATCTGTTTAATTGGAATCAAGACTGGTTGTGTAGGCCATCTGTGCAGTTTCATATTCTAAAAACTGTCAAATGTAAAGTGTGCTACCTCTCTGTGCTAAAAAAGCCAAGTCTATTTTAGCTGATGCATGACTTACTTGAATTTGCTAGTAGGCTTGACAAGTTTAAAATGACAATAAGTAAAGTCTATGTGTCGTTGACCTAATCACAATTATTGTTTGGTTTTAGTCATAGTGAATTGCACAGTCACAATATGGCTTTAACACACAGATAGAATTTGAAATTGAAAATACCTTCCAGGCTCTTTCATAGTCAGCTTAATAGGATTTAATAGGAAGGTTGATTTAATAGGAAGGTTGAAGGGACATGCTGTAAATGTGGTTCTACTTGAAAAAATCCAAGTAACCTTTTGAATAAATGATAGTCATATTTACGTACATTACAAAAATGTGGGTAAATGTCTGTAAGCAATACACCAAAAGAAAACTGTATGTCCTTTTGAAGTGAAGACAGAGACAACGAGTATAAAATAAGTCTCTTTATACTGAGGATAAAGATATATATAATGCAGGACCTGCCTCAGTTTCATTTAAAAAAATAAAGTACACAGGTGAAATGGCCTTGTGTTTAAAAACTAGCATTTTTTGAGGTGGCTTTGTATTATGAAAAAAAGAAGTTAGAAAAGTTGATAAGTGCAGTAGCCATTTGGCATCATATTGGATTTAAAGGCCCATTGGATTTGATATGATATGCGATGAAGTGCCTCAGACACTTTTTAGACGCATTAACCCTCTTATTTGGTTTCTTTCTTCTTCACTGTTATCCCAGCTGAGATGATTCCAGGCCTTATCCCTTTAATTCAGCAATATACTTGATCATGTACCTAACTTTAAATATATGAATTACCTGTTAGAGGTCTTGAGGCTGCTGCTGAACACTATTTTTGTAGTCCTACAAGCTTGCAGAGCTGCACAAAATAGATTACTTTGGGTTGTACATATATGCAGAGCCCAGGCCAGCTGGACCACACAACAAAGTAGCTCCAAAGGCACAATCTACAGCATGAGTGTGATAAGGAGCTGTTGTTTAGCTCTGTCCACCCCAGAGGAGCCTGTCAGTGTATAGGACAACCTCACTGACAGACGTGCCTCATTAGCTTTTGCCACCATGGCAACAACTAATGGGGGTGTCTGCAAAGCCATCCATGGAAGCAAGGGGTGATGGGGTGGGTGATCACATGTCTGGGACTGTCTGCAAGAGAATTTGAAGAGGCTACTGGTGCTTTAGTGGCTGCTAGTACCGGAGCACCAGCAGCCCTTTAAAGTTCTCCACTGTCAGACAAATGTGTCACCCTTGCTGCCAGGTAGCAACAGTGACCATGCTACTTGCAAATTGCCTGGGATAGGAAGGGTTGACCAGGCAGTTTTTGGCTCTTGAGCAGCCCATGATGCTACTGCAGCCAACTTCAAGCCAATCCCTACAGAGCTCCCTTTCAACTCCCACTGGATAGACTATCAGGGAGCCAGCTAGCGCCCTTCTACTACTCCTGTGGGATGGAAGGAGGGAGAGCAGAGCAGTGTGAGATACTTAGCATTAGAGAGACCTGTCCAGGTGTTAAATTAGTTGCAAAACCCTTTTGAGCCCTAAGGAAGTTGCTGTGTCAAACTTCTCTGGGGTGGATTCCCCATTTATGCAGTGGATTTACCATTTTTATAGCATGACAAACAGTGTTGGCATGTGGCCATTCATATTTTGTCACAGAAAATTCACATATAAAGTGCAACAATTGTAACATCTGCCAGAACCTTAAGAATACACACATGATAAAAATATCAGCTACACTGAGAATTAAAACTTAGGCTGATGAAAATCAGAAACAAGGGCACTGAAATCATTGCAGGCACACTGATTTCAGCTGATTCAGTTCAATTACTCCATATTCTCTATAGAAAAGTATCAGAATTTGAAGTTTACTTTTGTCCTGGTATTTGTTTTTAGGTGAGAGAAACTCAGGTCTTTTTTAACCGTGAGAGACTTGGATTCAATTAATGTACTTATTCTTTTAATTCCAAGCAAGGATCATGCTTCCTATGACTCTTAGCTGCTGTCAGGTGATATTATTCTATTATGAGAGAGTAACCTGTAAAACTAGGTTCCCAGCAGACGGGGAACAAAATACTCCAGCAGCAGAGCAAATAATCCAGAGGCTGAATGACCTGTGTTACTAGTTCAATTCTAGAAAAAGTCAAGAGTGTGACAGAACAGCAATAATTCATGCAAAAGGAAACCACAGAGGTGGGAATGCAAAATATCTGATTTATGTATAGAAGTGTAAGAAATAAAGGGGATAAACAGGATGAGCTGGAAGCCATAGTCTGGGAAAGGAGCTATGATCTCCTTGTGTCATAGAGACCTGGTGGGGCAGCTGTTATGACTAGATCATCAACATGCAGGGTTACACTCTGTTTTGGGAGGAAAGGGAATGCTGTCAAATTGTATGTCAGAAATGCATATACTTTTTCCCTGGTTCAGGAGAAATAAAATGGCACATCAGAATACATTTTCATAGATTTCATAGACATCAGGGCTGGAAGGGATCTTGGGAGATCATCGAGTCCAGCCCTCTGCCCAAGGGGCAGGAAGTCAGCTGGGGTCATAGGATCCCAGCAAGATAAGCATCCAATTTACTCTTGAAGGTGTTCAACATAGGTGCTTGAACCACCTCCGCTGGCAGACTGTTCCAGACCTTGGGGGCTCGGACAGTAAAGAAATTCTTCCTTATGTC
>NW_017728886.1:95393920-95395646 GCF_001723895.1 Crocodylus porosus
CTAGGTCCCTGGAGGGCCAGGAGGGCTGCTGTGCCTTCTTGTTGCCTTTTCTCCGTGTTGGAATAGATTTAGCTTGTGCACTGAGGATCGCTTCCTTGAGAAGCAACCACTCTTCTTGAACTCCCATCTCCCTGGTGACATGGTCCCTAAGGGCCTGACCAACAAGCCTCTTGAGCTTGTCAAAGTCAGCTTTTCTGAAGTCAAGGACTTCTTTGTTGCTGACTGACTTGCCAGCTTTATGGCTTTGGTAAAGATAAAAGGCGAAAGATTCATGCTGGAGATTTATTTATCCCATTAAGTTAGGAAAAAGGAAGTAGATGAGGTATTCTTCATGGAGGTAACAAAATTATCCAGAAGCAGTCAAATGGTACTGATGGGGAACTTTTCTGGGCAACCGCTGGAAGAACAATATAGTCAAACATAAAATGTTGAGCCAGTTCCTAACTTGTGTGGACAACAACTTCCTGTTCCAGAAGGTGATGATATGACTAGGGTATCATCTATCTTGAATCTTTCGCTTGCCAGTGGGGAAGAATTGGTGGAGACAGTGGATGTCATGGGGAAACTTGGGAGGAAGCAATTACAATATAATAGAATACCAAATGATGGGGAAAACATGAGGTTGACAAAACTAAGACACTATGTTTCAAGAAGGTGGATTTCAACTGACTCAGGGTATAAATAGGCACAATGCCATGGGAAGACAAACTGAAGGGTAAAGGGACAGCATTGGAAGCTTAACAAGAAACTGTTCTAAGATGATGAAAACACAAGAAGAATAGCAAGAGACCAATGTGGCTGCACAAGAAGCTTCTAGGGTACTTCAAATTCAAAAAGGAAAGTATACAGGCAATGGAAAAATGGGCAGGTCACCAAGAAAGCTTACCAGAAAATAGCAAGAACCTACAGGGACAAAATCATGAAGGCCAAGATAAAGAATGAACTGCACCTGGCAAAAGAGGTTAAGGGCAACAGCAAGAAGTTCTGTAAGTATGTTTGTCAGAAAAGGAGGACCAAAGATGCTGTGGGTGCACCACTAACTAGCCAGGGGGAACTCTTAGCAGAAGATGCAAGGAGGGTGGAGATACTCAACAGCTACTTTGCTTCACTTAATAAAGATCATTTGGGATAAGGAAGGGGACAAACAGAAGGATGATATAACAAAAGACACAGTCTGAGAACTTTTGATGGGTATAAATGAATTAAAGTCAGCAGAGCTCGATGAACTCCTTCCCAGAGTATTGAAAAAACTTTCAGAGGAGGTCCCAGAGCCCTTGGCAATAACATTCATAAAGTTGTGGGAGATGAGTGAGATACCAGAGGACTTAAAAAAGGACAACCCAGTGCCCCTCTTTTTAAAAGCAACAGGGGGACTCTGGGAAACTACAGGCTGGTTAGCCTCACCTCAGGACTTGGGAAGTACAGGAGCATAACTGGAGGATATCCCTTTGCAAGCATCTGGAGGAGGAAAGCTGATCACAGGCAGCCAGCTTGCATTTGCTAAGAACAAATCCTGCCACACAAACTGGAACTCCTTCTTTGACAAAGTAACCACATGAGCAGATTAAGTGTATACGGTGTATTACCTTTCTGCAAAGCTTTTGAAAAGATCCCACATCACCTTCTCCTAAAACCTCCTGGACAGGTTAGACAAGTGGGCAGAAAACAACAGAATGCAGTTCAACAAGGAGAAATGCAAAGTGCTGCATCTAGGGAGGAAAAATGT